>NC_084552.2:12245000-12302500 GCF_033978685.3 Nerophis lumbriciformis | reverse complement strand
TTACATTTTAATACATGCTCGGATAGGCCAGTATCGGTATCGGTCAGTATCGGTATCGGATCGGAAATGCAAAAACAATATCGGTATCGGATCGGAAGTGCAAAAACCTGGATCGGGACATCCCTAATATATACATATATATATATATATATATATATATATATATATATATATATATATTTGTATATATATATATATGTGTGTGTGTGTGTGTGTGTGTGTGTGTGTGTGTGTGTGTGTGTGTGTGTGTATATATATATATATATACCGTATTTTTCGGAGTATAAGTCGCACCTGCCGAAAATGCATAATAAAGAAGGAAAAAAACATATATAAATCGCACTGGAGCCCGGCCAAACTATGAAAAAAACTGCGACTTATAGTCCGAAAAATACGATAATAAAATCGTGTTTGAATGTGAATCGATGAAAATGAAAAAAACAGTACTTTTTTTACTGTAATAAACTGTGGTTCCGTTTTGGCATTTACAGTAATACATCAAACAATCTACTGTTGTTGATTTGCAGTAAAAAAATACAAATAAAAAATAAAAAACAGGCATCTCAGTTGCCAAACTTTTTTTTACTGTAAAATTGCATTTTTTTTTTATAGTAAAAAACAAACGTCGATTTTACAGTAAAATTCTGGCAACTCAGCTGCCTTTTTATTTTTCCATTTACAGCAATTTATATACACTACATTTTTAGGTGAAATTATTGCAACTTACCATATTTGTTTTCACATTTTACTTTGAAAAATATATACTAATAAATGCATTAAAAAAATAGTATTCACTGTTGGAAGTGGCCCTCTGGGGCCAAACATAACTGCAATGTGGCCCTACTCTCTTATCATGTTCCAAGTGATGTATGGAATATTCCACCATATCCTATTCATCAAAAAATGATTTCACCCCAAGCCTTCTCCTGCCTGCCCCCAGGTTACCGGGACCTTCCAGGGTACCTGCTGCAGGCAGCGGGGCCTGCAGGAGTCCGGGCTCGTCCAATCTCAACCGCCGCAGCCAGAGCTTCAACAGCATCGACAAGAGCAAGCCTCTGCAGTACGCCAGCGGCAACGACCGAGGTGAGCAGGAAGCAGGAAGCGGGATGTGAGGCGGTCCGTGCCGCAGCCGCCACTTGATGGCACCACCGCCTCACACCGGCTGCATTCCTGGGACCCCCCCCCCCCTCCTTGTTAATGGCTCCCTGCTGAGTCGTTATCCGCTGTTAGACCTAACAATCGCCATCAAGTGTCGGAGTTGACACTTTTTTCACAGACAAAGTCCAATTAGCTGGATGATGAAGAATGATGGGTCTTTTATTGTGAAACAGATGAATAAGCACTCACAGCAACACTTTCCAAACATATTTTTAATTATTCAAAACATCCCAATGCCAGCCGTCAGCCTCGCAACTGAGAGATGGATACAATGAATAATTAAGTCGGATGGAGTGTGATGTGATTTGAAAGCTAATCAGCCGCCATCAAACAGTTGTCAATCAATGATTGGACGTTTCCCTCGTTATTAGCAATATAATCATCAATCAATTGGAAATTGTCCTCCTTATTAACATAATCATTAATCAATAGTGGGACATTTCCCTTGTTATTAGCAATATAATCTTCAATCAATCAATAATGGACATTTTCCTCGTTATTAACAATATAATCATCAATTAATGGGAAATTTTCCCCGTTATTACTATAATCAACAATCAATAGTCGGACATTTCCCTTGTTATAAGCAATATAATCATCAATCAATAATGGGACATTTTCCTCGTTATTAGCAATATAATCATCAATCAATGGGAAATGTTCCTCCTTGTTAACATAATCATTAATCAATAGTCGGACATTTCCCTTGTTATTAGCAATATAATCATCAATCAATAATGGACATTTTCCTCGTTATTAACAATATAATCACCAATCAATAATGGGACATTTCTTTTTCGTTATTAGCAATATAATCATCAATCAATTGGAAATTTTCTTCGTTATTAACAATCATTAATCAATAGTCGGACATTTTCCTTGTTATTAACAATATAATCATCAATCAAAAATGGGACATTTTCTTCGTTATTAACAATATAATCATCAATTAATGGGAAATTTTCCACGTTATTACTATAATCAACAATCAATAGTCGGACATTTCCCTTGTTATTAGCAGTATAATCATCAATCAATAATCAATGGGACATTTTCCTCGTTATTAGCAATATAATCATCAATCAATAATGGGACATTTTGCTCGTTAACAATATAACCATCAATCAATAATGGGACATTTTCCTTGTTAACAATATAATCATCAATCAATAATGGGATATTTTGCTCCTTATTAACAATATAATCATCAATCAATAATGGGACATTTTCCTCATTATTAACAATATAATCATCAATCAATGGGAACTTTTCCTCATTATCAATAGTCGGACATTTCCCTTGTTATTAGCAATATAATCATCAATCAATAATGGGACATTTTCCTCGTTATTAACATAATAATCATCAAACAATAATGGGATATTTTCCTCGTTATTAAAATTATAATCACCAATCAATAATGGGACATTTCCTCGTTATTAACAATATAATCATCAATCAACTATGGGACATTTCCTCGTTATTTACAATATAATCATCAATCAATAATGGGACATTTTCCTCATTATTAACAATATAATCATCAATCAATAATGGGACATTTTGCTCGTTAACAATATAATCATCAATCAATTATGGGACATTTTCCTCATTAACAATATAATCATCAATCAATGGGAAAGTTTCCTCATTATCAATAGTCAGACATTTCCCTTGTTATTAGCAATATAATCATCAATCAATAATAGGACATTTTCCTCGTTATTAACATAATAATCATCAAACAATAATGGGATATTTTCCTCGTTATTAAAATTATAATCACCAATCAATAATGGGACATTTCCTTGTTATTAACAATATAATCATCAATCAATAATGGGACATTTCTTCGTTATTAACAATATAATCATCAGTCAATAATGGGACATTTTTCTCATTATTAACAATATAATCATCAATCGATAATGGGACATTTTGCTCGTTAACAATATAATCATCAATCAATTGGAAATTTTCCTCCTTATTAACATAATCATTGATCAATAGTCGGACATTTCAATGTTACTAGCAATATAATCATCAATCAATAATGGACATTTTCCTCGTTATTAACAATATAATCACCAATCAATAATGGGACATTTCTTTTTCGTTATTAGCAATATAATCATCAATCAATTGGACATTTTCTTCGTTATTACTATAATCAACAATCAATAGTCGGACATTTCCCTTGTTATTAGCAGTATAATCATCAATCAATAATCATTGGGACATTTTCCTCGTTATTAGCAATATAATCATCAATCAATAATGGGACATTTTGCTCGTTAACAATATAACCATCAATCAATAATGGGACATTTTCCTCATTATTAACAATATAATCATCAATCAATGGGAAATGTTCCTCATTATCAATAGTCGGACATTTCTCTTGTCATTAGCAATATAACCATCAATCAATAATGGGACATTTTCCTCGTTATTAACATAATAATCATCAAACAATAATGGGATATTTTCCTCATTATTAAAATTATAATCACCAATCAATAATGGGACATTTCCTCGTTATTAACAATATAATCATCAATCAATTATGGGACATTTCCTCGTTATTTACAATATAATCATCAATCAATAATGGGACATTTTCCTCATTATTAACAATATAATCATCAATCAATAATGGGACATTTTGCTCGTTAACAATATAATCATCAATCAATAATGGGACATTTTCCTCATTATTAACAATATAATCATCAATCAATAATGGGACATTTTGCTCGTTAACAATATAATCATCAATCAATAATGGGACATTTTCCTCATTAACAATATAATCATCAATCAATGGGAAATTTTCCTCATTATCAATAGTCGGACATTTCCCTTGTTATTAGCAATATAATCATCAATCAATAATAGGACATTTTCCTCGTTATTAACATAATAATCATCAAACAATAATGGGATATTTTCCTCGTTATTAAAATTATAATCACCAATCAATAATGGGACATTTCCTTGTTATTAACAATATAATCATCAATCAATAATGGGACATTTCCTCATTATTAACAATATAATCATCAGTCGATAATGGGACATTTTGCTCGTTAACAATATAATCATCAATCAATAATGGGACATTTTCCTCATTATTAACAATATAATCATCAAACAATGGGAAATGTTCCTCATTATCAATAGTCGGACATTTCCCTTGTTATTAGCAATATAATCATCAATCAATAATGGGACATTTTCCTCGTTATTAACATAATAATCATCAAACAATAATGGGACATTTTCCTCGTTATTAACAAGAAAATGGTCAGTCAATGATGATAAATTTGACTTGTTACTAACAATATAATCATCAATCAACAATGGGACATTGTCCTCGTTATTAACAATATAATCATCAATCAATAATCCGACATTTTCCTCGTTATTAGCAATATAATCATTAATCAATGATTGGACATTTTCCTCGTTATTAACAATATAATCATCAATTAATAATGGGACATTTTGCTCCTTATTAACAATACAATCATCAATCAATTGGAAATTTTCCTCGTTATTACTATAATCAACAATCAATAGTCGGACATTTCCCTTTTTATTAGCAATATAATCAATAATGAGACATTTTCCTCGTTATTAATATAATCATCAATCAATAGTCTGACATTTCCCTTGTTATTAACAATATAATCATCATTCAATAATGACACATTTTCCTCGTTATTAATATAATCATCAATCAATAGTCTGACATTTCCCTTGTTATTAGCAATATAATCGTCATTCAATAATGACACATTATCCTCGTTATTAATATAATCATCAATCAATAGTCTGACATTTTCCTCGTTTCTAGCAATATAATCATCAATCAATAATGGGACATTTTGCTCGTTATTAACAATATAATCATCAATCAACAATGGGACATTTTGCTCGTTATTGACAAAATAATCATTAATCAATAATGGGATATTTTGCACGTTATTAACATTATAATCATTAATCAATTGTGGGACATTTTGCTCGTTATTAACAATACAGTCAATCAAGGATTGGACATTTTAATTATTAACAATATAATCATCAATCAATAATGGGACATTTTCCTCGTTATTAAAATTATAATCACCAATCAATAATGGGACATATCCTCATTATTACAATATAATCATCTATCAATAATGGGACATTTTCCTTGTTTTTAACAATATAATCATCAATCAATAATGGGACATTTTCCTTGTTATTAACAATATAATCATCAATCAATAATGGGATATTTTGCTCCTTATTAACAATATAATCATCAATCAATGGAAAATTTTCCTCGTTATTACTATAATCAACAATCAATAGTCGGACATTTTCTTTGTTATTAGCAATATAATCATCAATCAATAATGGGACATTTTCCTCGTTATTAGCAATATAATCATCAATCAATGGGAAATTTTCCTCGTTATTAATATAATCATCAATCAATAATGGAACATTTTCCTCGTTATTGGCAATATAATCATCAATCAATAATGGGACATGTTCCTCGTTATTAGCAATATAATCGTCAATCAATGGGAATTGTCCTCGTTATTAATATCATCAATCAATAATGGGACATTTTCCTCGTTATTAGCAATATAATCATCAATCAATGGGAAATTTTCCTCGTTATTAATATAATCATCAATCAATAGTCAAACATTTCCCTTTTTATTAGCAATATAATCATCAATCAATAATAGGACATTTTCCTCGTTATTAGCAATATAATCATCAATCAATAATGAGACATTTGTCTCGTATTTAATAAAATCATCAATCAATAGTCTGACATTTCCCTTTTTATTAGCAATATAATCATCAATCAATAATGAGACATTTTTCTCGTTATTAATATAATCATCAATCAATAGTCGTATATTTCCCTTGTTATTAGCAATATAATCATCAATCAATAATCAGACATTTTCCTCGTTATTAACAATATAATCATCAATCAAAAATGGGACATTTTCCTCGTTATTAACAATATAATCGTCAATCAATAATGGGACGTTTCCTCGTTATTACAATATAATCATCAATCAAAAATGGGACATTTCCTCGTTATTAACAATATAATTGTGAATCAATAATTGGACGTTTTCGTTTTCCTCATTAACGATATAATCATCAATCAATGGGAAATTTTCCTCGTTATTAATATAATCATCAATCAATAGTCGGACATTTTCCTCGTTATTAGCAATACAATCATCAATCAATGATTGGACATTTTCCTCGTTATTAACAATATAATCATCAATCAATAATGGGACATTTTCCTCGTTATTAAAAATATAATCATCAATTAATGGGAATTTTTCCTCGTTATTACTATAATCAACAATCAATAGTCCGACATTTCCCTTATTAGCAATATAATCATCAATCAATAATCAATGGGACATTTTCCTCATTATTAGCAATATAATCATCAATCAATAATGGGACATTTTCCTTGTTATTAACAATATAATCATCAATAAATAATGGGACATTTTCCTCGTTATTAGAAATATAATCATCAATTAATGGGAAATTTTCCTCGTTATTACTATAATCAACAATCAATAGTCCGACATTTCCCTTGTTATTAGCAATATAATCATCAATCAATAATGGGACATTTTCCTTGTTATTAACAATATAATCATCAATCAATAATGGGACATTTTCCTTGTTATTAACAATATAATCATCAATCAATAATGGGACATTTTCCTCGTTATTAGCAATGTAATCATCAATCAATGGGAAATGTTCCTCGTTATTAATATAATCATCAATCAATAGTCGGACATTTCCCTTTTTATTAGCAATATAATCATCAATCAATAATAGGACATTTTCCTCGTTATTAGCAATATAATCATCAATCAATAATGAGACATTTTTCTCATATTTAATAAAATCATCAATCAATAGTCTGACATTTCCCTTTTTATTAGCAATATAATCATCAATCAATAATTGGACATTTTCCTCATTATTAACAATATAATCATCAATCAATGGCAAATTTTCCTTGTTATTAATATAATCATCAATCAATAGTCGTATATTTCCCTTGTTATTAGCAATATAATCGTCAATCAATAATGGGACATTTTGCTACTTATTATCAATATAATCATCAATCAATAATGGGACGTTTCCTCGTTATTACAATATAATCATCAATCAAAAATGGGACATTTCCTCGTTATTAACAAAATAATTGTGAATCAATAATTGGACGTTTTCGTTTTCCTCATTATTAACGATATAATCATCAATCAATGGGAAAATTTCCTCGTTATTAATATAATCATCAATCAATAGTCGGACATTTTCCTCGTTATTAGCAATACAATCATCAATCAATGATTGGACATTTTCCTCGTTATTAACAATATAATCGTCAATCAATAATGGGACATTTTCCTCGTTTTTAACAATATAATCATCAATCAATGGGAAATGTTCCTTGTTATTAATATAATATCACATTTCCTTTGGTATTACCAATATAATCATTAATCAATAATGTTACATTTTCCTCGTTATTAACAAGAAAATGGTCAATCAATAATCAGACATTTTACTTGTTTTTAACAATATAATCATCAATCAACAATGGGACATTGTCCTCGTGATTAACAATATAATCATCAATCAATAATCAGACATTTTCCTCGTTATTAGCAATATAATCATTAATCAATGATTGGACATTTTCCTCGTTATTAACAATATAATCATCAATTAATAATGGGACATTTTGCTCCTTATTAACAATACAATCATCAATCAATGGGAAAGTTTCCTCGTTATTACTTTAATCAACAATCAATAGTCGGACATTTCCCTTGTTATTAGCAATATAATCATCAATCAATAAAGGGACATTTTCCTCGTTTTTAGCAATATAATCATCAATCAATGGGAAATTTTCCTCGTTATTAATATAATCATCAATCATTAATGGAACATTTTCCTCGTTATTGACAATATAATCATCAATCAATGGGAAATTGTCCTCGTTATTAATATAATCATCAATCAATAGTCAGATATTTCCCTCGTTATTAGCAATTTAATCATCAATCAATAATCAGACATTTTCCTCGTTATTAACAATGTAATCATCAATTTGTGCCAGTTGAAGGACTGCATATAGACTTAGTTTGTGCCAGTTGAATGACTGCATATAGACTTTGTTTGTGCCAGTTAAAGGACTGCATATAGACTTAGTTTGGGCCAGTTGAATGACTGCATATAGACTTAGTTTGTGCCAGTTGAATGACTGCATATAGACTTAGTTTGTGCCAGTTGAATGACTGCATATAGACTTAGTTTGTGCCAGTTGAATGACTGCATATAGACTTAGTTTGTGCCAGTTGAATGACTGCATATAGACTGTTTGTGCCAGTTGAATGACTGCATATAGACTTAGTTTGTGCCAGTAGAATGACTGCATATGGACTTAGTTTGTGCCAGTTGAAGGACTGCATATAGACTTAGTTTGTGCCAATTAAAGGACTGCATATATACTTAGTTTGTGCCAGTTAAAGGACTGCATATAGACTTAGTTTGGGCCAGGTGAATGACTGCATATAGACTTAGTTTGTGCCAGTTGAATGACTGCATATAGACTTAGTTTGTGCCAGTAGAATGACTGCATATAGACTTAGTTTGTGCCAGTAGAATGACTGCATATAGTCTTAGTTTGTGCTAGTTGAATGACTGCATATAGATTAGTTTGTGCCAGTTGAATGACTGCATATAGATTTAGTTTTTGCCAGTTGAAGGACTGCATATAGACTACGTTTGTGCCAGTTGAATGACTGCATATAGACTTAGTTTGTGCCAGTTGAATGACTGCATATAGACTTAGTTTGTGCCAGTTAATGGACTGCATATAGACTTAGTTTGTGCCAGTTGAATGACTGCATATAGACTTAGTTTTTGCCAGTTGAATGACTGCATATAGACTTAGTTTGTGCCAGTTAAAAGACTGCATATAGACTTACTTTGTTTCCAAGTTAAATGTCTGCATATAGACTTAGTTTTTGCCAGTTGAATGACTGCATATAGACTTAGTTTGTGCCAGTAGAATGACTGCATATATACTTAGTTTGTGCCAGTAGAATGACTGCATATAATCTTAGTTTGTGCCAGTTGAATGACTGCGTATAGACTTGGTTTGTGCCAGTTGAATGACTGCATATAGACTTAGTTTGTACCAGTTAAAGGACTGCATATACACTTAGTTTGTGCCAGTAGAATGACTGCATATAGACTTAGTTTGTGCCAGTTGAAGGACTGCATATAGACTTAGTTTGTGCCAGTAGAATGACTGCATATAAACTTAGTTTGTGCCAGTTGAAGGACTGCATATAGACTTAGTTTGTGCCAGTTGATTGACTGCATATAGACTGTTTGTGCCAGTTGAAGGACTGCATATAGACTTAGTTTGTGCCAGTTGAAGGACTGCATATAGATTAGTTTGTGCCAATTAAAGGGCTGCATATATACTTAGTTTGTGCCAGTTAAAGGACTGCATATAGACTTAGTGTGTGCCAGTTGAAGGACTGCATATAGACTTAGTTTGTGCCAGTAGAATGACTGCATATAGACTTAGTTTGTGCTAGTTGAATGACTGCATATAGATTAGTTTGTGCCAGTTGAATGACTGCATATAGACTTAGTTTGTGCCAGTTGAATTACTGCATATAAACTTAGTTTGTGCCAGTTGAATGACTGCATATAGACCTAGTTTGTGCCAGTTGAATGACTACATATAGACTTAGTTTGTGCCAGTTGAATGACTGCATATAGACTTAGTTTGTGCCAGTTGAATGACTGCATATAGACTTAGTTTGTGCCAGTTGAAGGACTGCATATAGACTTAGTTTGTGCCAGTTGAAGGACTGCATATAGACTTACTTTGTGCCAGTTGAAGGACTGCATATAGACTTAGTTTGTGCCAGTTGATTGACTGCATATAGACTGTTTGTGCCAGTTGAAGGACTGCATATAGACTTAGTTTGTGCCAGTTAAAGAACTGCATATAGACTTAGTTTGTGCCAGTTGAAGGACTGCATATAGATTAGTTTGTGCCAATTAAAGGACTGCATATATACTTAGTTTGTGCCAGTTAAAGGACTGCATATAGACTTAGTGTGTGCCAGTTGAAGGACTACATATAGACTTAGTTTGTGCCAGTAGAATGACTGCATATAGATTAGTTTGTGCCAGTTGAATGACTGCATATAGACTTAGTTTTTGCCAGTTGAATGACTGCATATAAACTTAGTTTGTGCCAGTTGAATGACTGCATATAGACTTAGTTTGTGCCAGTTGAATGACTACATATAGACTTAGTTTGTGCCAGTTGAATGACTGCATATAGACTTAGTTTGTGCCAGTTGAATGATTGCATATAGACATAGTTTGTGCCAGTTGAATGACTGCATATAGACTTAGTTAGTACCAGTTGATTGACTGCATATAGACTTAGTTTGTGCCAGTTGAATGACTGCATATAGACTTAGTTTGTGCCAGTAGAATGACTGCATATAGACTTCCTTTGTGCCAGTTGAATGACTGCATATAGACTTAGTTTGTGCCAGTTGAAGGACTGCATATAGACTTAGTTTGTGCCAGTTAAAGGACTGCATATAGACTTAGTGTGTGCCAGTTGAATGACTGCATATAGACTTAGTTTGTGCCAGTTGAAGGACTGCATATAGACTTAGTTTGTGCCAGTTGAAGGACTGCATATAGACTTACTTTGTGCCAGTTGAATGACTGCATATAAACTTAGTTTGTGCCAGTTGAATGACTGCATATAGACTTAGTTTGTGCCAGTTGAATGACTACATATAGACTTAGTTTGTGCCAGTTGAATGACTGCATATAGACAATTTGTGCCAGTTGAATGACTGCATATAGACTTAGTCTGTGCCAGTTGAATGACTGCATATAGACGTAGTTTGTGCCAGTTGAATGACTGCATATAGACTTAGTTTGTGCCAGTTGAATGACTGCATATAGACGTAGTTTGTGCCAGTTGAAGGACTGCATATAGACTTAGTTTGTGCCAGTTGAAGGACTGCATATAGACTTAGTTTGTGCCAGTTAAAGGACTGCATATAGACTTAGTTTGTGCCAGTAGAATGACTGCATATAGACTTCCTTTGTGCCAGTTGAATGACTGCATATAGACTTAGTTTGTGCCAGTTGAAGGACTGCATATAGACTTAGTTTGTGCCAGTTAAAGGACTGCATATAGACTTAGTGTGTGCCAGTTGAATGACTGCATATAGACTTAGTTTGTGCCAGTTGAAGGACTGCATATAGACTTAGTTTGTGCCAGTTGAAGGACTGCATATAGACTTACTTTGTGCCAGTTGAATGACTGCATATAAACTTAGTTTGTGCCAGTTGAATGACTGCATATAGACTTAGTTTGTGTCAGTTGAATGACTACATATAGACTTAGTTTGTGCCAGTTGAATGACTGCATATAGACTTAGTTTGTGCCAGTTGAATGACTGCATATAGACAGTTTGTGCCAGTTGAATGACTGCATATAGACTTAGTTTGTGCCAGTTGAATGACTGCATATAGACTTAGTTTGTGCCAGTTGAATGACTGCATATAGACTTAGTTTGTGCCAGTTGAATGACTGCATATAGACGTAGTTTGTGCCAGTTGAAGGACTGCATATAGACTTAGTTTGTGCCAGTTGAAGGACTGCATATAGACTTAGTTTGTGCCAGTTAAAGGACTGCATATAGACTTAGTTTGTGCCAGTAGAATGACTGCATATAGACTTACTTTGTGCCAGTTGAATGACTGCATATAGACTTAGTTTGTGCCAGTTGAAGGACTGCATATAGACTTAGTTTGTGCCAGTTAAAGGACTGCATATAGACTTAGTGTGTGCCAGTTGAATGACTGCATATAGACTTAGTTTGTGCCAGTTGAAGGACTGCATATAGACTTAGTTTGTGCCAGTTGAAGGACTGCATATAGACTTACTTTGTGCCAGTTGAATGACTGCATATAAACTTAGTTTGTGCCAGTTGAATGACTGCATATAGACTTAGTTTGTGCCAGTTGAATGACTACATATAGACTTAGTTTGTGCCAGTTGAATGACTGCATATAGACTTAGTTTGTGCCAGTTGAATGACTGCATATAGACTTAGTTTGTGCCAGTTGAATGACTGCATATAGACTTAGTTTGTGCCAGTTGAATGACTGCATATAGACTTAGTTTGTGCCAGTAGAATGACTGCATATAGACTTACTTTGTGCCAGTTGAATGACTGCATATAGATTTAGTTTGTGCCAGTTGAAGGACTGCATATAGACTTAGTTTGTGCCAGTTGAATGACTGCATATAGACTTAGTTTGTGCCAGTAGAATGACTGCATATAGACTTACTTTGTGCCAGTTGAATGACTGCATATAGACTTAGTTTGTGCCAGTTAAAGGACTGCATATAGACTTAGTTTGTGCCAGTAGAATGACTGCATATAGACTTCCTTTGTGCCAGTTGAATGACTGAATATATACTTAGTTTGTGCCAGTTGAAGGACTGCATATAGACTTAGTTTGTGCCAGTTTAAGGACTGCATATAGACTTAGTGTGTGCCAGTTGAATGACTGCATATAGACTTAGTTTGTGCCAGTTGAAGGACTGCATATAGACTTACTTTGTGCCAGTTGAATGACTGCATATAAACTTAGTTTGTGCCAGTTGAATGACTGCATATAGACTTAGTTTGTGTCAGTTGAATGACTACATATAGACTTAGTTTGTGCCAGTTGAATGACTGCATATAGACTTAGTTTGTGCCAGTTGAATGACTGCATATAGACAGTTTGTGCCAGTTGAATGACTGCATATAGACTTAGTTTGTGCCAGTTGAATGATTGCATATAGACTTAGTTTGTGCCAGTTGAATGACTGCATATAGACTTAGTTTGTGCCAGTTGAATGACTGCATATAGACGTAGTTTGTGCCAGTTGAAGGACTGCATATAGACTTAGTTTGTGCCAGTTGAAGGACTGCATATAGACTTAGTTTGTGCCAGTTAAAGGACTGCATATAGACTTAGTTTGTGCCAGTAGAATGACTGCATATAGACTTACTTTGTGCCAGTTGAATGACTGCATATAGACTTAGTTTGTGCCAGTTGAAGGACTGCATATAGACTTAGTTTGTGCCAGTTAAAGGACTGCATATAGACTTAGTGTGTGCCAGTTGAATGACTGCATATAGACTTAGTTTGTGCCAGTTGAAGGACTGCATATAGACTTAGTTTGTGCCAGTTGAAGGACTGCATATAGACTTACTTTGTGCCAGTTGAATGACTGCATATAAACTTAGTTTGTGCCAGTTGAATGACTGCATATAGACTTAGTTTGTGCCAGTTGAATGACTACATATAGACTTAGTTTGTGCCAGTTGAATGACTGCATATAGACTTAGTTTGTGCCAGTTGAATGACTGCATATAGACTTAGTTTGTGCCAGTTGAATGACTGCATATAGACTTAGTTTGTGCCAGTTGAATGACTGCATATAGACTTAGTTTGTGCCAGTAGAATGACTGCATATAGACTTACTTTGTGCCAGTTGAATGACTGCATATAGATTTAGTTTGTGCCAGTTGAAGGACTGCATATAGACTTAGTTTGTGCCAGTTGAATGACTGCATATAGACTTAGTTTGTGCCAGTAGAATGACTGCATATAGACTTACTTTGTGCCAGTTGAATGACTGCATATAGACTTAGTTTGTGCCAGTTGAATGACTGCATATAGACTTACTTTGTGCCAGTTGAATGACTGCATATAGACTTAGTTTGTGCCAGTAGAATGACTGCATATAGACTTACTTTGTGCCAGTTGAATGACTGCATATAGACTTAGTTTGTGCCAGTTGAATGACTGCATATAGACTCGGTGTGTGCCA
Source organism: Nerophis lumbriciformis (assembly GCF_033978685.3). Taxonomy (NCBI): domain Eukaryota; kingdom Metazoa; phylum Chordata; class Actinopteri; order Syngnathiformes; family Syngnathidae; genus Nerophis; species Nerophis lumbriciformis. Next base: position 12,288,321 of record NC_084552.2, on the reverse strand, counting down.
GCTAATCATCATGGAGGCCAACTAAGGTCAAAAGTGGTGTGTGTGTGTGTGTGTGTGTGTGTGTGTGTGTGTGTGTGTGTGTGTGTGTGTGTGTGTGTGTGTGTGTGTGTGTGTGTGTGTGTGTGTGTGTGTGTGTGTGTGTGTGTGTGTGTGTGTGTGTGTGTGTGTGTGTGTGTGTGTGTGTGTGTGTGTGTGTGTGTCTCACCTCTGCACAGCTGGCCTCTAACGCTATGATCCCAGCAAAACTGTCACATTGGTGCTTTGATAAAGTGGCGGCACATTGTGTTGGACACGTGCACCTCCCTGCCTGGCGCTGGCTCGCTCTACAACCTCACTGAAGTATCCCACCATCTGTTCCACGCTCTCGCTCGGCCAAGAACAGGGCGTGTCTCTAAAAGAAAGTCAAGCTTTTAGTTTGGCTCGGTTTTTTTATTTTTGCAAGGTCAAAGTTTATTTATAAAGCTCCCTTAAACCAGAGGTCACAGTGCTGTGCAAGTTGAAGTCAATACGATCACAAAGATCCACCAATAAATGGATTATGAAATTAATCAAAATATCTAACTGGTTTAAAACATGTCAAATAAAATAGGCTGGTAAAAACAACTAAAATAAAATAAAATAGGTTGATAAAAACTAAATAAAATACGCTGATTAAAACAAATAAAATAAAATAGGTTAATAAAACTGTAATAAAATACAATAGGCTGATGAACACAAAACAAATTAAAAAAAACAGGCTGACAAAAACAACTGAATTAAAATTATATTGGCTGATTAAAAACAACAAAATTAAAATGAAATAAGCTGATCAAAACAACTGAAATAATATAAAATAGGCTGATAAAAACAAATACAATGAAATAGGCTGATAAAACTGAAATAAAATAATATAGGCTGATAAAAACAACTAAAAATAAAATAGGCTGAAAATACTACTGAAATCAAATAAATGCTGATAAAACAACTAAGATAAAATAAAATAGGCTGATAAAAACAACTGAAATAAAATAACATTGGCTGATAAAACAACTAGAATAAAATTAAAAAGGCTGATAAACACAAATAAAATAAAATAGGCTGATAAAAAAAACCTCCAATGAAATAATATAGGCTGTTAAAAACAACAAAATTAAGATAAATTGGGCTGATAAGAACAACTGAAATAAAATAATATAAAATAGGCTAACAAAAACAAAATAAAATAGGCCAATACAAACAAATGAAACAATACAGGCTGATAAAAACTAAAATAAAAAAGGCTGATAAAAACAACTAGAATCAAATAAAACTGAACTAATAAAATTAAAAATAAAATAGGCTGATACAAACTAAAATAAAATAATATAGGCTGATAAATACAACTAAAATAAAATAAAAAGGCTGATAAACACAACAAAAATAAAATAGGCTGATTAAAAACAACAACAATAAAACAAAATAGGCTGATACAAACAAATAAAATAATATAGGCTGATAAAAACTAAAATAAAAAAGTTTCATAAAAACAACTAAAATACAATTAAATAGGCTGATAACAACAACTGAAATAAAATAATATAGGCTAATAAAAACAACTAAAATGAAATAAAAATGAAATTAAATAAAAAGGCTGATAAAAAATAAAATAAAATAGGCTGATAAAAACAACTGAAATAAAATATTGGCTGGTAAAAATAACTAAAATTAAATTAAAAAGGCTGATAAAAGCAACTGAAATAAAATAATGTAGGCTAATAAAAACAACTAAAATAAAATAAAACTGAAATGAAATAAAAAGGCTGATTAAAATAAAATAAAATAGGCTGATAAATAAAAACTGAAATATAATATTGGCTGATAAAAACAACTAAAATTAAATTAAAAAGGCTGATAAAAACAACTGAAATAAAATACAATAGGCTGATAAAAACAACTAAAATAAAATCTTGGCAGATGAAAACAACTAAAATAAAAAAATGTAGGTTGATAAAAACAATTGAAATAAAATAGGCTGATAAAAACAACTGAAATAAAATAAAATAGGCTGATTAAAACAACTACAGTTCAATAAAATAGGCTGATAAAAACAACTAAAATAAAATAAAATAGGCGGATAAAAACAACTAAAATAAAATGAAATAGGCTGATACAAACAACTAAAATAAAATTTTAAAAGGCTGATAAAATAAAATTAAAAAAGGCTGATAAAAGCTACTGAAAAGAGCGATGTGGCAGTTTAAATTTGCAAGGGGAGAGAGTTCCACATTTTATTGTCTGCAACTGCAACTACTAGGTTTTGTTCTAGTCCTGGGGCGATGGAGAAGAGACTGGTCACATGACCTCAGTGATCTTACAGCACAATAAGGCGGCAGCAATTCTGATAAATATGGAGGAGCCAGTCCATTTAAAAACAACCAATAAAACCTTAAAACTGATCTTAAAAGCATGCTGCACCATTGGCGTTAGTGTGCGGATGCCTGATTGAGTTACCAGTTGCGTAAAAGTGCGTGTGCTTGTGTGGAGTTTGTGCATGCATTACTGTACCATGCACCGCAGGACTGCTTCTAAAATGCCCATAAAAAGTGCTGCATGATTGAAAACATCACATAACACCACCTTTTCGGAGCACGCTCCAGTAAATGAGTGTCTCCATGGTGATGTCACGTATTGCACGTGCAAAATCCCGACTTAATAAGGCGTCTGCAGCACTTTTCGATTGCGCACACAGTCTTTGTAGATCACACGAAACACGCCCACTAATAGTACACACTATTTTGCACACGCTGTTTACTGTGTGGTGTTTAGAGCTGAGTAAATCAGGCCCTTATGAGGAAAAAGTAGGGGCAGGTTAGGAAAAAAACAAAACAAGATCAATGGGTACCGTGTGTGTATGTGTGTGTGTGTGTGTGTGTGTGTGCGTGTGTGTGTACATTATAAACGGTCATATTTCTCCCATGCAAGGTTCTATTTGCCCGTCCATCCATCGCCGCCCAGATGAAGTGACATTTAATTCCTTGGCCAGTGTGCAAAAAAAAAAAGAAGAAGTCTGTTGCCATAGTAACAGCAAAGTCACTGCACGGTGAAAAGTGGCGGCACTGCGAAACAGCCCCAGGGGGTCGGGCGGGGGGGAGAGAGTCTCTCTAAAGATGGTGTTAATTGACCTGATGCTTGAACATGCATTACTTACAAGCTCCATCATTCACACTTTGGTGTTTACCTTGCGGCCGTCTCACATGTACACAATATTTCTTCACCCATGTCATTGCCTGATGCTGCTCTCTACACACACACACACACACACACACACACACACACTTTCCCCCTAAAGAAAATGTGGGAAACGCTGTCAATCAATCAGAAAATGTTTTTATTATTAACAAACACACACACACAAAAAATATATATATATGTAAAATAAATTATTTAAAAAATAGAACTTGATTTTCCTCTTAATGACATGAAAAAATATTTCTACAAATACACCAAAAAAAAGCAGAACATATTTTTTTCTTAACAAAATAAAACAGAACACACACACACAAAAAAATAAAACAGAATATAGAATATTGCTTCACCCATGTCATTGCCTGATGCTGGTTTACACGCACGCACGCACACACACACACTTAAACAAAATGTAGGAAACGCTGTCAATCAAGCAGACCATGTGTTTTTCTTTTTAATAAAATAATAAAACATATATATATATGTATATATATATATATATATATATATGTATATATATATATATATATATATATATATATATATATATAACATCAATTAATAGAAAACAGCAAAACATGTTTTTTCGTAATAATATACACACATATATATGTATGTACATATATATGTATATATGTGTATATATGTATGTATTTATGTGTCTATACATATATATGTATGCATATATGTATATATATAGTATATATGTATATATGTGTGTATATATGTATGTATACACGTGCATGTTTTATATATATATATATATGTGTGTGTGTGTGTGTGTGTGTGTGTGTGTGTGTGTGTGTGTGTGTGTGTGTGTGTGTGTGTGTGTGTGTGTGTATTTATATATATTTTTAAATATATATATATATAACATCAATTAATAGAAAAAAGCTAAACATGTTTTTTTTAATAATATACACACATATTTATGTATATATATGTGTGTATATATATATATATATATATATATATATATATATATATTAGGGATGTCCGATAATGGCTTTTTGCCGATATTCCGATATTGTCCAACTCTTTAATTACCGATACCGATATCAACCGATACCGATATCATATATGCGGTCGTGGAATTAACACATTATTATGCCTAATTTGGACAACCAGGTATGGTAAAGATAAGGTACTTTTTAAAAAAAATTATAAAATAAGATAAATAAATTAAAAACATTTTCTTGAATAAAAAAGAAAGTAAAACAATATAAAAACAGTTACATAGAAACTAGTAATTAATGAAAATTTGTAAAAAATTAACTGTTAAAGGTTAGTACTATTAGTGGACCAGCAGCACGCACAATCATGTGTGCTTACGGACTGTATCCCTTGCAGACTGTATTGATATATATTGATATATAATGTAGGAACCACAATATTAATAACAGAAAGAAACAACCCTTTTGTGTGAATGAGTGGAAATGGGGGAGGGAGGTTTTTTGTGCACTAATTGTAAGTGTATCTTGTGTTTTTTATGTTGATTTAATAAAAAATAAATAAATAAATGAAAATAAAAAAACGATACCGACAATAAAAAAAACGATACCGATAATTTCCGATATTACATTTTAACGCATTTATTGGACATCCCTAATATATATGTATGCATATATACTAATGTGTATATACATACATATATACATACTTTTATATACGTATATATATATATATATATATATATATAAAATGAAAAATGTTCCCCCCCATAGTGTTAGGGGATGAGTGTTAGGGGAAGCTGTCACACATGTAAGCCTGTTAAAAGTGTCTCAGTGTACCAACCTAAGCGCCACCTTCTCCTGCCCCAAGGAGCCTTCTAAAGTGAAAGAGAGGCTGACTTACAATGTTTCACCTCTGCCATCCTTCACACATTTTGTTGAGCAGTCATGATATCTACCTATTCCCCATCATAAGGGGTGTAACCATGAATCCATATATCGATTCATATTCCCTGTATTCAACGACATCAAACTATCGGTATCACTTCAATATCGTTTTAAAAGGAAAATGATTGACTGTATCGTTATTAAAAAAGAAAAATATAGGATTTATATGAAGTTTAGCACTTTTAATGATAAAGACGTTAATAAGACAATATCATTATTGCAACACTACAACTTTCACTATCGGTTCAAATGTGAAAGGCACTTATCCCGAACAGCAATGAATTCACAGATTAAAGCTAAAACTGTATTTGCTCGTTCTTTCAGCAGGACATTGTTTGTTGCCATGGTTACATCTCCCTCATGACTGCATCTCCGGCAAACATGCTATGCCAGGTTTCCCTGGCAAAGTACAGGGGTGTCCAAAGTGCGGCCCGCCGGCATCTTCAATTCGGCCCGCAAGACGTCATGAGTTAAATGAATCTTAAATACCAGGCGGCTTCTGAATGCTACATATTTTCTACCGTCTTGTAAACCATGTGAGTAAATCATATCAATGACCCTTGAAAGTACTTATAGGACACAATCCAAACAACCTTCCCTAGTCATGGTGCAAAAAAAAAAATACAATAAAAACAATGCAACTAACATAAAGGTCAACACACATGGTTACACATAACACAACCTGCTCACTGAACATTGTGGATATTATGAAAAACGACAAAATGTAGAATATTGCTTCATCCATGTCATTGCCTGATGCTGGTCTACACGCACACACACACACACACACACACACACACACACACACACACACACACACACACACACACACACACCTAAACAAAATGTGGGAAACGCTGTCAATCAAGCAGACCATGTGTTTTTCTTTTTAATAAAATAATAAAACATATATATATATATATATATATATATATATATATATATATATATATATATATATATATATATATATATGTATGTATGTGTGGGAAAAAAAATCACAAGACTATTTCATCTCTACAGGCCTGTTTCATGAGGGGGTTCCCTCAATCATCAGGAGATTTTAATGGGAGCATTCACATACCATGGTTTATATAGGGCACAGAGTGGGTGGGTACAGGCTGGCGTAGGGGCGTGGTGATTGGCTCATGTGTTACCTAGGAGGTGTTTCCGTCTGTGGCGGCATGCTGTTACAATTTCGCTGCGCTTGTTGAGGGATGACAGGTCTGGACGGTAAATAATAAACAGTTTCTCTTTCTTTGGTCAAATTCAGCTTTGCTAGATGACAGCAAGCAACCCCCCCGTACCAAAAAGCCCTTGATGAAAGCGGATACAATTTCACCCTCACCTATGAACCCACGCCAGGAAACCAACCAAAAAAGAACAGAAAACGAAACGACATCATCTGGTACAACCCCCCATACAGCAAAAACGTCTCAACTAACATTGGACACAAATTCCTCAATCTGATTGACAAACACTTTCCCAAAGACAACACCCTAAGAAAAGTATTCAACAAGAACAACATTAAATTGAGCTATAGCTGCATGAACAATATACGACAAATTATCTCAAACCACAACAAAACAATTGCAAATGAGCCGTCGGCCCCCGGACAGAGCGACTCCAAAACCAACAAAGGCTGCAACTGCCGAAAGAAACCTGATTGCCCTCTCAACGGGGGGTGCTTACAAACATCAGTTGTCTACCAATCTAAGGTAACACGCAAGGACATTAACACATCCGACACATATGTAGGATTAACCGAGGGAGAGTTCAAAACCAGATGGAACAATCACAAGGCTTCTTTCAGGAACCAAAACCTGCGGAATACCATAGAACTCAGCAAACACATTTGGGACCTCAAAGACAATAATGTTGAATATTCAATAACATGGCAAATTCTTGCATCCAGCACACCTTACAATAGTGGTAATAAAAGATGCAACCTATGCTTGAAAGAGAAACTGTTTATTATTTACCGTCCAGACCTGTCATCCCTCAACAAGCGCAGCGAAATTGTAACAGCATGCCGCCACAGACGGAAACACCTCCTAGGTAACACATGAGCCAATCACCACGCCCCTACGCCAGCCTGTACCCACCCACTCTGTGCCCTATATAAACCATGGTATGTGAATGCTCCCATTAAAATCTCCTGATGATTGAGGGAACCCCCTCATGAAACAGGCCTGTAGAGATGAAATAGTCTTGTGATTTTTTTTCCCACACATACATATATTGCGCTCTACTACGGTATCGAGCACTATTTTTTGGATAACCTTATTAAGACATATATATATATATATATATATATGTATATATATATATATATATATATATATGTATATATAACATCAAACATCAAAAAAAAAAATACAATAAAAACAATGCAACTCACATAAAGGTCAACACACATGGTTACACGTAACACAACCTGCTCACTGAACATTGTGGATATTATGAAAAACGACAAAACCCAATTAAAATTAAAGCTGCAAGCAGCGATGGACGGGACCGACTTTGAGGGCTCATAAAATTCAAACCGGAGCAGTAATTAAAACTCTTTTATCATCTTTTAATCAGAAGGGTTCAATCTCTCTCCTGTGCTAATTTGAAGCCGACACGACAAACGCGCTCAGAGGAGATAATGTTTGAAAAAAGCTGACCGTTTTTACACAACTTTTGATTTGAAGGGGGAATTGCAAACTTCCTGTTGATTTTTGCTGGGGGTTGTCAGTGTATGAAATATAAGTCTAAGTGAGACCTACATAGAGGTTTTTGTTTCATGTCTCTACGACATTCCTACTGGGAGTTACAGGCAGTTTTGTCTGTGTTTTCTTCCTAGGGGGCGCTAGAGCACAATTTTGAGTTTTGGGTTGTTGTTTTTTTTTATTAGATCGCAATTTTCGCCAGTCCTCATGTGTGTGTCCAATTTAGTGAGTTTTGAAGCATGTTAAGGGGGTCAAATTACAGCTCAAAGAGGCGGCGGTATAATAATAAAATGCTAGAAATACAATAGGGTCCTCTGTCCCAAAGGGACTCGGTCCCTAATTACACACATTTAAATCCATTAAAGTGCGTGATGGGTAAAAATGCAAAACATAATGGCACATTTTGGCTGCTTGATAGTCCTGATTGATGACAAATCTTTAAGAAGGTCGTCACGGAAGTAAACAAGGTAGGAGTCAAACTTTCACGTACTCCTAATATCCAATTATATATCCATTACATTAATATAATATGTACACACTAGGGTTGTACGGTATACCAGTACTAATATAGTACTCGTAGTATTCGGTACTATACCGCCTCTAAAAAGTACCAGTCCCCGCCCCCCTTTTTTTGAACGGGCATGACGGCGCGTCGTCGTGACATTGCTGGTTTTACGAGCAGAGGAGCATGTTGGGCAGCGCACACACACAGAGTACTTACAAGCAGACACAGTGTGTAGACAGAGAAGAGAGAACGGACGCATTCTGGCTTAAAAAGTAAAGATAAAGGTGAAGTTATAACACTGAAGGAAGAGGTGCTTTAAGATATGGCAGTGTTTTAGCTACTTCTAAATCCCTAATCCTCGCCTCCGTGGCGACAAATAAAGTAGGTTTTTTTACAAGTACCATTATCACTGGAGGACGAGGAACAGCTAAACATGCTTCACTACACACCGTAGGAGGATACAATAGTTCACCTGGCGTCACAAGGTAAACAAATGCCATGGGCGGATCAACACCTGACATCCACTGTAATGATACCAAGTGCAGGAGCGTATCTCGTCGATACTACTATGATTACATCAATTTTTTTTAGCATCAAAAAATATTTTTCCGTTTTTTGGAATGTATATTATGTTTATAAACTCGGGAAATACGTCCCTGGACACATGAGAACTTTGAATATGACCAATGTATGATCCTGTAACTACTTGGTATCAGATCGATACCTACATTTGTGGTATCATCCAAAACTAATGTAAAGTAACAAAGAAGAGAAGAATAAGGGATTATTACATTTTAACAGAAGTGTAGATAGAACATGTTAAAAGAGAAAGTAAGCAGATATTTACAGTAAATGAACAAGTAGATTAATAATCAATTTGTACAGCTTGTCTTTTATAATGGGTACAAAATAATAGGTGTATAAATGACACAATATGTTACTGCATAGACTAATTAGGAGTCTCTGTTTGTTTACTTACTACTAAAAGACAAGTTGTATAGTATGTTCATTATTTTATTTAAGGACTAAATTGCAATAATAAACATATGTTTCATGTACACTAAGATTTTTTATTAAAATAAAGCCATTAATGAAATTGTTTGTGGTCCCCTTCATAAAGGCAATATGAATAATAACTAAGAAGAGAAAGCGTCTAAATTTGAATACGTTGGAAAAACTGTTTTTTTTTAAATAAAAATGTGTAAAAATAAATAAATAATAATTTCCAGGTCCACAAGCATCCTCATTCACAACACGTTCTCTTAGATTTCCATGTTATGATACATGTTCACATTATTTATTGACTGTATCTAAAAAAGACAAAAAATATATTTGTATTTAAATGAAGTTATGAAATAATCCTAAATGAAATACAATGACTTGGTTTATATTATTGTATATACTAGGTCAGTGGTTCTCAACCTTTTTTCAGCAATGTACCCCCTGTGATTTTTTTTTTTAATTCAAGTACCCCCTAATCAGAGCAAAGCATTTTTGGTTGAAAAAAAAAGACAAAGAAGTAAAATACAGCACTATGTCATCAGTTTCTGATTTATTAAATTGTATAACAGTGCAAAATATTGCTCATTTGTAGTGGTCTTTCTTGAACTATTTGGGAAAAAAAGATATAAAAATAACTAAAAACTTGTTGAAAAATAAACAAGTGATTCAATTATAAATAAATATTTCTACACATAGAAGTAATCATCAACTTAAAGTGCCCTCTTTGGGGATTGTATTAGAGATCCATCTGGATTCATGAACTTAATTCTAAACATTTCTTCACAAAAAAAAAAAATCTTTAACATCAATATTTATGGAACATGTCCACAAAAAATCTAGCTGTCAACACTGAATATTGCATTGTTACATTTCTTTTCACAGTTCTTTTTGACAGACATTTTAGTGACAAACCTGAGCTTGTGCTTCACTGAGTTTATGAACTTACATTCATATTTTGTTGAAGTATTATTCAATAAATATATTTATAAAGGATTTTTGAATTGTTGCTATTTTTAGAATATTTAAAAAAAATCTCACGTACCCCTTGGCATACCTTCAAGTACCCCCAGGGGTTCGCGTACCCCCATTTGAGAACCACTGTACTAGGTCATAAAATCAGTGTCAGTTGAGTCGGTCCATAGGTTGCCTGTAGGGATTTTTAATGTCCAGCAGATGTCAGTATTTAGTGACACAGTATCGACACAGTATCAATACAGTTTTGCAATGTGTCGAAACGCTTCATGACGCCTCATCAACCCATCACTAGTATATAGGTTATAGCTGCATCGCTCGCGGCTCGTCATATATTTAACGTTAATCCGTGATTTCACTGAGCGTTTCACTGACGGTGAGCAGCCTGACGCTGCTTCATTAACACCGCCGCTGTTTGACTCGTGGCCCGGGGCAGACGCACGTAGTAACAGTCACGTGTTACAATACCGACGAGCTAACGTGTCCAGGTTATAACCATGTTGTCAATAAACACACATGGACTGAAGCTAAATTGTCCACTGTCCACTGCAGCATGTGAATGCAATGAAAAGAATACAATCTGAGCCAACCAGCTGTTAAAATGTTGTCCAGGTTAATGTTTTGGCCATTAAAGGCCCTTCATTTCAAGATTTCAACTGTGATCGGGCTTTAAACAGGTGGCTGACCTGTTCAGATGAGTGTAACTGCTACTGGTCAAATAATGTGAAATACCATTTAATTTTACATGTATGCAATGCCATTTAAATGTAATTATAGATAATAATAATAATAAATACTGTGTAGTGTTGTAAATAGTCAACGGGAAGGATTTTAGTAAGATATAAGCCATGAGCACTACACAGCCAGAAAAAAACCTAGGCAGGACAAGTACAAATATTGGGGCAAGTACATTTGAGAAGTCGGGCAAGTAGAAAAAACCTTAACGTTGAACCCTGCATGTGTTGAGCTGCTGCCGCTTAAGGTTAGACGGCACTGTACATAGAGCGCTTCTGCTCGTTAGTAATAAATTCTAATGTTGGATGTTCACTCCTTCACACAGATGAGTATAGAAAAATATTTTCAACGGCCGAAAAGGGCTCGACTTGGAGAGGAGGTAGGCCTACAGTTCGGACCACAGGTGCGACCTGTTCAGTAGCAGCAGGAGGAGGAGGAGGAGGTTGACTGACTGTGGCAGGACACCTCTGCCTCTGTTTCACTTCATGTTGCTGGTAAATAATATGGTTGTAGTAGTAGGCTAAAGTTAAATTATTTAGTATTCACTAATTAAAGGGGCAGAGCTTTAAGAGACATTTTAGCTTTTATATTTTATAAGATATATTTTTTGTAAGAACCACAATTAATAAGTATATTTCAGTGAATCACTAATTGTTCAAATCTGTATATAAATATGTACATAAAATGTTGTAATTATATTCCAACTCCGCGTTCTTCTTGGTCATTGCCGCCGCTGCACAATCTAAAGTGTGGGAATTACTCTGTCAAAAGAACATTTCCAAAGTTTCAGCTTTTTCTAGTCATTTGCCAACACCCGGAGGAGAAGTCGCTAGTGTCTGTACCTCTGACTTCTAATAATGTGGAATTTGGAAAAATCCAAGCCAACTATAAAAGTTTTTCAGCAATAGAAAAGTCTCGTTGGATTGTCAAACAAGGAGTTTGGCCACTAGGGAGTCGAGTGTTTCAAAGTTGACTTTGACTCCGGTTCCTATTGTCGGATTCTACACTCTGTTCAGCTCTGGGCTTTACTCCGAGTAGGGAAGCGGCTTGTAAACCCAGAAATAATCACCTTCTTTGTTTCTTCCAGAGGCGATGAGGAGCACCCCTGCACCCGGCGGCTTGAATGGGAGCGGACTCAGCGGGACTGTTCCCGCCAGCCTCAGCGGGCAGCAGCTGGTTTCTGCCATTCCCTCCCCCGCCGCTAGCAAGTCGTGGCGCAGCAAGTCTATGAACCTCAAGCACAGTGCCACTTCCTCCATGCTGGCCAGCCCCACGCATACGTCCACCCCGTCACCTTCATCCAATATCCAGGAGGGCAGTGGACCCCAAAGATCCATGTTGGAGAAGTTCCGCCTCATCAACCCTCGGTCCGCCTCCCGGGTATCACCGTCCATGGCTGAGATGGCTCTGCAGGAGGAGGACGACCTTTCAGAGTACGGGGACGATGGACTCACGCCCACCGGGTCCGTCTGCAGCAGCGGCAGTAGCAGTGCTACGGCTAAGCTCGCCCCCACCAAGTCCAGCACGTCAACAAGCAAGACCTCATCTTCAAAGGGTGCCGCCAACGCCGGCAGGTCGTCGGCCATGTCCAAAGACAAGGAGGACAAAAGTAAAACCGGGAGCAAGCTCCAGTCCAAAGAGGAGCGGGAGTCCTTTGCGGACTCCACAAAGAAGAACTCCAAAATTGCCAGCTTGGTACCCAAGGGAGCCAAGCAAGGGAAGAAAGAGCCCGCGGGATCTAGTGGCATACCCAAGCCAGGACTTAAAGCCCCCTCCACGACAAAGCCTCAGGGTCAGTCCCAAAGCCAGGCGAGCCTAACCAGCACTGCCAACCTGGAGCGAGCCAAGATGGCAAAGGGCGGCCAAGGTCTCTACACCCAGCGCACCGGCGGTGGTCCAGAGGGCAAGAGAACCAGCATGACCTCCTCCACCAGCACCTCGGCCCTTTCTGGATCCGGCGGCTCGCTGGCAGGAGGAGGCGCCCTGGGGGGGAACGGTGTGGTTCAACTCCCACAGCAGCAACAGCACAACCACCCCAACACTGCCACCGTGGCCCCCTTCATGTACAGGTAAGACCACTGCTTTCTGTTTCCCTACCACATCTGCCTTGGTGGCGCTACACACCCTCAGAGACGCAGAAGGTGTGGAAATTTGCCCACCAGGGCTGATGAGAGCAAACGTAATCTACGGGGGAAAAAACGATAGGGGCTGCCAAAGTCTCTCGGAGGCTTTTTGTTCTGAGAGAGAAAGAGTTTGCAATCCCATTAAACACGGCTTAATCCCTCACCCTTCTCCGCGCTCTGCCAACGTTCCTGCCTCCTTCCCTCCAGCACCACTTCAATCCCACACTTTTAGGAAGTTAAAAGCACTCCTTGGCGATAATGTTATTTGTCACAAAGGTTCCACGACTACTTTACCAAGACAACTACTTTACCTAGATAGATAGATAGATAGATAGATAGATAGATAGATAGATAGATAGCTAGATAGATAGATAGATAGATAGATAGATAGATAGATAGATAGATAGATAGATAGATAGAGAGATAGATAGGTCTTTATTGTAATTGCACAAGTACAACAAAACTGTTTTCAGCACAAACCCGTTCAAGATTAGACAAAACAAACAGTGTAGAGGGTTACAGAACAGTTACGCTGATGGGTCGCCACAAGGCGCCCCGTAAAAGATGGGAAAAAGGTAAAACGCTGGGGAAGGATGAGTAAAAAAATACAATCTCGACTGGGAAAAAACCTCCATAGCAAAGCACATATACATATTACAACGTACATCTCGAGATATCTAGCAACAGAGGGAAGGGCGTGCGAGGCCATGATGGTCGGCCGCAGCTCTCAGGCGCTAACCATCCATTCGTCACCCATATGAGATTTGCGTCGAGGGCTTTGGGTTGGGGTGGGGTGTGTATGTGTGGCGTATATTTTTGTGGTTGCAAGTGTGTGTGTAAGCCCCTAGTGTGTCTCTGTTCCGCGGCCTTGATGTCGTTCAGTCGCTAGTCAGTCCAAAGTCAACAACAACAGGTGTGTGTCCATGAGAGACAAGAAGGGAGTTTGTTGTGTCTTCGCCGCACTGTCCTTCGGGAGAGTCTCGAAGCCAGGGAAACAATCCAAGTTAGAATGTTTTGTATACGAGTGAAAATCAAATTTGGTTTTCAGTCTAAATTGTCTATGACTGGTCCTCAAACCTGCGGGGCAGACAGTCCGATGTGATCCAGAATCACAAGAGTGTCCACAGTTCTTCCCGCATCCTCCAATCATTTGTGGCAGCTTTGGGGTACTTTGAAGACTGCCAGAAACTTCCAATTTGTGGACAAACCAGAGCAACACTTACTCCAATCAGCAGATGTCCTGTTGTCATAATTCCCAATAGGTGGAATATCTTCACGTCCTCGACAAAAAAGGGTCGCCAGGACTACTTTACCTAGACGACTACTTTACCTAGACGACTACTTTACCTAGATGATTACTTTACCTAGACGACTACTTTACCTAGACGACTACTTTACCTAGACGACTACTTTACCTAGATGATTACTTTACCTAGACGACTACTTTACCTAGACGACTACTTTACCTAGACGACTACTTTACCTAGATGATTACTTTACCTAGACGACTACTTTACCTAGACGACTACTTTACCTAGACGACTACTTTACCTAGACGACTACTTTACCTAGATGATTACTTTACCTAGACGACTACTTTACCTAGACGACTTCTTTACCTAGATGATTACTTTACCTATACGACTACTTTACCTAAACAATTACTTTACCTATACGATTACTTTACCTAGACGACTACTTTACCTAGACGACTACTTTACCTAGACGATTACTTTACCTAGACGACTACTTTACCTAGACGACTACTTTACCTAGACGACTACTTTACCTAGACGACTACTTTACCTAGATGATTACTTTACCTAGACGACTACTTTACCTAGACGACTACTTTACCTAGACGACTACTTTACCTAGATGATTACTTTACCTAGACGACTACTTTACCTAGACGACTTCTTTACCTAGACGACTACTTTACCTAAACAATTACTTTACCTATACGATTACTTTACCTAGACGACTACTTTACCTAGACAATTTCTTTACCGAGACGATTAATTTTACCTAGACGACTACTATACCTGGACAACTACTTTACCTGGACGACTACTTTACCTAGAAGATTACTTTACCTAGACGATTACTTTACATAGACGACTACTATACCTAGACAACTACTTTACCTGGACGACTACTTTACCTAGATGATTACTTTACCTAGACTACTTTACCTAGACGACTATTTTACCTAGACGATTACTTTATATAGACAACTACTATACCTAGACGACTACTTTACCTATACGACTACTTTACCTAGACAACTACTTTACCTAGACGATTACTTTACCTAGACGACTACTTTACCTGAACAATTACTTTACCTAGACAACTACTTTACCTAGACGGCTACTTTACCTAGATGACTACTTTACCTAAACGACTACTTTACCTAGACGACTACTTTACCTAGACAACTACCTTACCTAGACAATTACTTTACCTAGACGACTACTTTACCTAGGTGATTACTTTAACTAGACGACTACCTTACCTAGACAATTACTTTACCTAGACGACTACTTTACCTAGATGATTACTTTACCTAGACGACTACTTTACCTAGACGATTTCTTTACCTAGACGATTTCTTTACCTAGACGATTAATTTTACCTAGACGACTACTATACCTGGACGACTACTTT
Organism: Nerophis lumbriciformis; assembly: GCF_033978685.3. Classification (NCBI taxonomy): domain Eukaryota; kingdom Metazoa; phylum Chordata; class Actinopteri; order Syngnathiformes; family Syngnathidae; genus Nerophis; species Nerophis lumbriciformis. The sequence continues at coordinate 12,272,498 of NC_084552.2, read as the reverse complement.
ACCTGGACGACTACTTTACCTAGACGATTACTTTACCTAGACGATTACTTTACATAGACGACTACTATACCTAGACGACTACTTTACCTGGACGACTACTTTACCTAGACGATTACTTTACCTAGACTGCTTTACCTAGACGACTACTTTACCTGGACAACTACTTTACCTAGACGACTACTTTACCTAGACGATTACTTTACATAGACGACTACTATACCTAGACGACTACTTTACCTATAAGACTACTTTACTTGGACAACTACTTTACCTAGACGATTACTTTACCTAGACGACTACTTTACCTAAACAATTACTTTACCTAGACAACTACTTTACGTAGACGGCTACTTTACCTAGATGACTACTTTACCTAAACGACTACTTTACCTAGACTACTACTTTACCTAGACGACTACTTTACCTAAACTATTACTCTACCTAGACGACTACTTAACTAGACGATTACTTTACCTAGACGACGACATTATCTAGACGACTACTTTACTTAAACGATTACTTTACCTAGACGACTGTTTTACCTAGACGACTACTTTACCTAGACAATTACTTTACCTAGACGACTACTTTACCTAGACAATTACTTTACCTCGACGACTACTTTACCTAGACAACTACATTACCTAAACGATTACTTAGACGACTACTTTACCTCGACGACTACTTTACCTAGATGATTACTTTACCTAAACGATTACTTTACTTAGATGACTACTTTACCTAGACAATTACTTTACCTAGACTACTACTTTACCTAAACGATTACTTTACCTAGATGATTACTTTACCTAGACGACTACTTTACCTAGACGACTACTTTACCTAAACTATTACTCTACCTAGACGACTACTTTACTTAGAAGATTCCTTTACCTAGACGATTACTTTACCTAGACGATTACTCTACCTTGACGACTACTTAACTAGATGATTACTTTACCTAGACAAACTACTTTACCTAGACGATTACTTTACCTAGTCAACGACTTTATCTAGACGACTACTTTACTTAAACGATTACATTTCCTAGACGACTACTTTACCTAGACGACTATTCTACCTAGACGACTACTTTACCTAGACAATTACTTTACCTAGACGACTACTTTACCTAGACAATTACTTTACCTCGACGACTACTTTACCTAGACAACTACATTACCTAAACGATTACTTAGACGACTACTTTACCTAGACGATTACTTTACCTAGACGACTACTTTACCTAAACGATTACTTTACCTAGACGACTACTTTACCTAGACGATTACTTTACCTAGACGACTACTTTACCGAGATGACTACTTTACCTAAACTATTACTTTACCTAGACGACTACTTTACCTAGACTATTCCTTTACCTAGACGATTACTTTACCTAGACGATTACTCTACCTTGACGACTACTTAACTAGACAATTACTTTACCTAGACAAACTACTTTACCTAGACGACTACTTTACTTAGACGATTACTTTACCTAGACAACTACTTTACTTAAACGATTACTTTACCTAGACGATTACTTTATCTAGACGACTATTTTACCAAGACGACTATTTTACCTAGACGACTACTTTACCTAGACGACTACTTTACCTAAACTATTACTCTACCTAGACGACTACTTTACTTAGACGATTCCTTTACCTAGACGATTACTTTACCTAGACGATTACTCTACCTTGACGACTACTTAACTAGACGATTACTTTACCTAGACTGCTTTACCTAGACGACTACTTTACCTGGACAACTACTTTACCTAGACGACTACTTTACCTAGACGATTACTTTACATAGACGACTACTATACCTAGACGACTACTTTACCTATAAGACTACTTTACTTGGACAACTACTTTACCTAGACGATTACTTTACCTAGACGACTACTTTACCTAAACAATTACTTTACCTAGACAACTACTTTACGTAGACGGCTACTTTACCTAGATGACTACTTTACCTAAACGACTACTTTACCTAGACTACTACTTTACCTAGACGATTCCTTTACCTAGACGATTACTCTACCTTGACGACTACTTAACTAGACGATTACTTTACCTAGACTACTACTTTACCTAGACGATTCCTTTACCTAGACGACTACTTTACCTAGACGATTACTTTACATAGACGACTACTATACCTAGACGACTACTTTACCTAGACAACTACTTTACGTAGACGGCTACTTTACCTAGATGACTACTTTACCTAAACGACTACTTTACCTAGACTACTACTTTACCTAGACGATTCCTTTACCTAGACGATTACTCTACCTTGACGACTACTTAACTAGACGACTACTTTACCTAGACTACTACTTTACCTAGACGATTCCTTTACCTAGACGACTACTTTACCTAGACGATTACTTTACATAGACGACTACTATACCTAGACGACTACTTTACCTATAAGACTACTTTACTTGGACAACTACTTTACCTAGACGATTACTTTACCTAGACGACTACTTTACCTAAACAATTACTTTACCTAGACAACTACTTTACGTAGACGGCTACTTTACCTAGATGACTACTTTACCTAAACGACTACTTTACCTAGACTACTACTTTACCTAGACGATTCCTTTACCTAGACGATTACTCTACCTTGACGACTACTTAACTAGACGACTACTTTACCTAGACTACTACTTTACCTAGACGATTCCTTTACCTAGACGACTACTTTACCTAGACGATTACTTTACATAGACGACTACTATACCTAGACGACTACTTCACCTATAAGACTACTTTACTTGGACAACTACTTTACCTAGACGATTACTTTACCTAGACGACTACTTTACCTAAACAATTACTTTACCTAGACAACTACTTTACGTAGACGGCTACTTTACCTAGATGACTACTTTACCTAAACGACTACTTTACCTAGACTACTACTTTACCTAGACGACTACTTTACCTAAACTATTACTCTACCTAGACGACTACTTTACTTAGACGATTCCTTTACCTAGACGATTACTCTACCTTGACGACTACTTAACTAGACGATTACTTTACCTAGACGACGACATTATCTAGACGACTACTTTACTTAAACGATTACTTTACCTAGACGACTGTTTTACCTAGACGACTACTTTACCTAGACAATTACTTTACCTCGACGACTACTTTACCTAGACAACTACATTACCTAAACGATTACTTAGACGACTACTTTACCTCGACGACTACTTTACCTAGATGATTACTTTACCTAAACGATTACTTTACTTAGATGACTACTTTACCTAGACAATTACTTTACCTAGACTACTACTTTACCTAAACGATTACTTTACCTAGATGATTACTTTACCTAGACGACTACTTTACCTAGACGACTACTTTACCTAAACTATTACTCTACCTAGACGACTACTTTACTTAGAAGATTCCTTTACCTAGACGATTACTTTACCTAGACGATTACTCTACCTTGACGACTACTTAACTAGATGATTACTTTACCTAGACAAACTACTTTACCTAGACGATTACTTTACCTAGTCAACGACTTTATCTAGACGACTACTTTACTTAAACGATTACATTTCCTAGACGACTACTTTACCTAGACGACTATTCTACCTAGACGACTACTTTACCTAGACAATTACTTTACCTAGACGACTACTTTACCTAGACAATTACTTTACCTCGACGACTACTTTACCTAGACAACTACATTACCTAAACGATTACTTAGACGACTACTTTACCTAGACGATTACTTTACCTAGACGACTACTTTACCTAAACGATTACTTTACCTAGACGACTACTTTACCTAGACGATTACTTTACCTAGACGACTACTTTACCGAGATGACTACTTTACCTAAACTATTACTTTACCTAGACGACTACTTTACCTAGACTATTCCTTTACCTAGACGATTACTTTACCTAGACGATTACTCTACCTTGACGACTACTTAACTAGACAATTACTTTACCTAGACAAACTACTTTACCTAGACGACTACTTTACTTAGACGATTACTTTACCTAGACAACTACTTTACTTAAACGATTACTTTACCTAGACGATTACTTTATCTAGACGACTATTTTACCAAGACGACTATTTTACCTAGACGACTACTTTACCTAGACGACTACTTTACCTAAACTATTACTCTACCTAGACGACTACTTTACTTAGACGATTCCTTTACCTAGACGATTACTTTACCTAGACGATTACTCTACCTTGACGACTACTTAACTAGACGATTACTTTACCTAGACTGCTTTACCTAGACGACTACTTTACCTGGACAACTACTTTACCTAGACGACTACTTTACCTAGACGATTACTTTACATAGACGACTACTATACCTAGACGACTACTTTACCTATAAGACTACTTTACTTGGACAACTACTTTACCTAGACGATTACTTTACCTAGACGACTACTTTACCTAAACAATTACTTTACCTAGACAACTACTTTACGTAGACGGCTACTTTACCTAGATGACTACTTTACCTAAACGACTACTTTACCTAGACTACTACTTTACCTAGACGATTCCTTTACCTAGACGATTACTCTACCTTGACGACTACTTAACTAGACGATTACTTTACCTAGACAACGACATTATCTAGACGACTACTTTACTTAAACGATTACTTTACCTAGACGACTGTTTTACCTAGACGACTACTTTACCTAGACAATTACTTTACCTAGACGACTACTTTACCTAGACAATTACTTTACCTCGACGACTACTTTACCTAGACAACTACATTACCTAAACGATTACTTAGACGACTACTTTACCTCGACGACTACTTTACCTAGATGATTACTTTACCTAAACGATTACTTTACTTAGATGACTACTTTACCTAGACAATTACTTTACCTAGACTACTACTTTACCTAAACGATTACTTTACCTAGATGATTACTTTACCTAGACGACTACTTTACCTAGACGACTACTTTACCTAAACTATTACTCTACCTAGACGACTACTTTACTTAGAAGATTCCTTTACCTAGACGATTACTTTACCTAGACGATTACTCTACCTTGACGACTACTTAACTAGATGATTACTTTACCTAGACAAACTACTTTACCTAGACGATTACTTTACCTAGACAACGACTTTATCTAGACGACTACTTTACTTAAACGATTACATTTCCTAGACGACTACTTTACCTAGACGACTATTCTACCTAGACGACTACTTTACCTAGACAATTACTTTACCTAGACGACTACTTTACCTAGACAATTACTTTACCTAGACTACTACTTTACCTAAACGATTACTTTACCTAGATGATTACTTTACCTAGACGACTACTTTACCTAGACGATTCCTTTACCTAGACGATTACTTTACCTAGACGATTACTTTACCTAGACGATTACTCTACCTTGACGACTACTTAACTAGACAATTACTTTACCTAGACAAACTACTTTACCTAGACGACTACTTTACTTAGACGATTACTTTACCTAGACAACTACTTTACTTAAACGATTACTTTACCTAGACGATTACTTTATCTAGACGACTATTTTACCAAGACGACTATTTTACCTAGACGACTACTTTACCTAGACGACTACTTTACCTAAACTATTACTCTACCTAGACGACTACTTTACTTAGACGATTCCTTTACCTAGACGATTACTTTACCTAGACGATTACTCTACCTTGACGACTACTTAACTAGACGATTACTTTACCTAGACAAACTACTTTACCTAGACGACTACTTTACCTAGACGACTACTTTACTTAGACGATTACTTTACCTAGACGACGACATTATCTAGACGACTACTTTACTTAAACGATTACTTTACCTAGACGACTACTTTACCTAGACGACTGTTTTACCTAGACGACTACATTACCTAGTCAATTACTTTACCTAGACGACTACTTTACCTAGACAATTACTTTACCTCGACGACTACTTTACCTAGACAACTACATTACCTAAACGATTACTTAGATGACTACTTTACCTAGACGATTACTTTACCTAGACGACTACTTTACCTAAACGATTACTTTACCTGGACGACTACTTTACCTAGACGATTACTTTACCTAGACGATTACTTTACCTAGACGACTACTTTACCTAAACTATTACTTTACCTAGACGATTACTTTACCTAGACGATTCCTTTACCTAGACGATCACTTTACCTAGACGATTACTCTACCTTGACGACTACTTAACTAGACAATTACTTTACCTAGACAAACTACTTTACCTAGACGACTACTTTACCTAGACGACTACTTTACCTAGACGACTACTTTTCTTAGACGACTACTTTACCTAGACGACTACTTTACCTAGACGACTACTTTACCTAAACGATTACTTTACCTAGACGACTACTTTACCTAGACGACTACTTTACCTAGACGACTACTTTACCTATACGATTACTTTACCTATACAACTCCTTTTACTTAAACGACTAATTTACCTAGGCGACTACTTTACCTTGACAATTACTTCACTTACACGACTACTTTACCCAGACGACTACTTTACTTAGACGATTACTTTACCTAGACAATTACTTCACTTAGACGACTACTTTACCTACACGACTACTTTACTTAGACAATTACTTTACCTAGACAACTACTTTACCTAGACGACTACTTTACCTAGACGACTACTTTACCTAGACGACTACTTTATCTAGACAATTACTTTACCTAGACGACTACTTTACCTAGACGATTACTTTACCTAGACAATTACTTTACCTAGACGACTACTTTTTACCGCAATACTATACTAGTACCTGTATACTTTACAACCCTATTTCACAGTAAATGTCGTCAGTGTTGGTGGTATGTGCTGTAAAGCGAGGTGGATAAAGTCACAGGAAATCTGTGTTATTTTCAAATTAAAATTACCTAAATTTGGTGAGGTTTGTGCCAGTTTGAAAAGTATTGCAGTTTTTACCCATTTACTGCATTTTCCAGACTATAGAGCGCACCGCTACAGAAGCCGCACTCGCTAAATTTTAGAAGAACGTTCTGTAATGTTTGTCGGGACACTTTAAGGAGGACATGAACTCCATCCATCACTTTTTTGAGCAAAACTCTTTATTGTCGGCCATAAACACGTGACCAAAAACATAGGCAAACAATTTCTATCCAGCAAAACTGCTCATTTTCTGCCGTACAAACCACACCAAAACCAACTTTGTCATTTGTCACATCAACAGCACCCGCTCTTTCTCACTTGCGCCAACACATGCACTTAAGGCATTTAGCCAGTGATGCGTTTACAGCCACACAAAAAGTTGGACAACTCCAACACCACACATAATGTGTAGTTCCAGGTCATTAGACTACCATTTACCAATCAAATGTATGCTTATTCTACTGTCGTTTATTAAGAATCTTAATTTATAAATATTAATCATGAAATGTTGTTATTATATTAAAGAAATACTAATAAAAATATATATTTTACAAACAGAAAGTTACAGGAACGTACACATTATCCCATACTGACATCTCATTGTGCAACATGTGAATGTTTTAACGGGAACTAAATGTGATACCTGAAAGGGGTACAAATTATTTCCAAAGCAGCTAGTCATTTTTTGTTAATGTTATTGTAAGTGGGACCCCGCCTTCCGCCCGATTGTAGCTGAGATAGGCTCCAGCGCCCCCCGCGACCCCAAAGGGAATAAGCGGTAGGAAATGGATGGATGGATGGATTGTAAGTGGGCCAAAACACTTATTTTAGAAAATAATCTCATGAAAATTACTGCAGTCATTTGATTACAATAATAAAACATTTCACTTATTTATTCCTACCACACTGGACTATAAGCCGCAGATATATACGTTGCAAAAATAACTGGTTTATAGTCTGATGCAGCTAATATATGGAAACAAGTTGGGTTTTTTTTCAAAAATTTAGTGGGTGTAGCTTATATCCCGGTGCGCTCTATAGTCTGGAAAATACACTACATGTATGTTAGAATGTATTCCAAAGCATTTTGAGCATATAGGGGTGCCTATTTTTCTTCACATATAATTCCTTTACAGTAATTGCCTTAAATTCCCAGTTGTTTCTTGCTTTGTGCTGGCTTCTATGGGCAGTGATTCATCCTCAGAATATTCAGCTAAAGATAAGGTTGTGAATCCTCATGTGTCCAAAAATAATAATCTTGGTTGTTTGTTACCAAGTCTGCCGTCCTTAGAAAATACACTCGTGTTTGTTTCCGGAAGAAGGAACACACATTTGTTGTCACAAGTCAGAAGTGTGTTGCTATGTAAACGGAAATAAATGCACTGAAAAAATACAATAAATATTGAAATATGCGTTTTTTCAAATTAAAATCACGCAAATTTGGTCTGAATTTTTTTTAAGTGTCAAAAAAACGGGATTTTTTCCAAGTGTCAAAAAGTCTGGATTTTTCTGTCAAAAAGTCTAGATTTTTTTTCTGTCAAACAGTTGGGATTTTGTCTAAGTGTCACAAAGTCTGTTTTTTTTTCCAATGCGAAAAGTCTGGATTTTTTCTAAATGTCAAAACATCTAGATTTTGTGCCAAAAATCGGGATTTTTTTTTCTCAGTGTCAAAATGTCTGGATTTTTTATAACTGTCAAAAAGTTTGTTTTTTTTCTAAATGTCAAAAATGTGTGTTTTTTTTCCCAAGTGTCAAAAAGTTGTTGTTTTTTCTAAGTGTCAAAAATGTGTGTTTTTTTTCCCAAGTGTCAAAACGTTGTTTTTTCTAAGAGTGAAAAAGTCGGGATTTTTTTCTGTCAAAAAATCGGGGGTTTTTCTAAGTGTCGAAAAATCGTAATTTTTTTTAAGTGTCAAAAAGTCTGGATTATTTGTAAGTGCCAAAAATCTGGATTTTTTCTAAATGTCGAAAAGTCTGGATTTTTTTTTTAACTGTCAAAAAGTCGGGTTTTTTTCTAAGTGTCAAAAAGTTGTTGTTTTTTCTGAGTGTCAAAAAGTCTGGATTTTTTCTAATGTCAAAAAATCTGGATTTTTTCCAGGTGTCAAAAAATAGGGATTTTTTCCAAGTGTCCAACAAGTCGGGATTTTTTCCAAGTGTCCAAAAATCGGGATTTTCTGTCAAAAAGTCTGGATTTTCTGTCAAAAAGTCTGGATTTTCTGTCAAAAATGTCTGGATTTTCTGTCAAAAAATTGGGATTTTTTTTCCAAGTGTCAAAAACTCAGGATTTATTTTAAGTGTCAAAAAGTGGGGATTTTTTTTATTTTTTTTATTTAATTTCTTTTTTTTTTAGGGATTTTTTTCTAATTGTCAAAAACTTAGAAAAAAACGCTATAGCTCGGTTGGTAGAGCGACCGTGCCATCAACCTGAGGGTTGCAGGTTCGATCCCCGCTTCCGCCGTCCTAGTCACTGCCGTTGTGTCCTTGGGCAAGACACTTTACCCACCTGCTCCCAGTGCCACCCACACTGGTTTAAATGTAACTTAGATATTGGGTTTTCACTATGTAAAGCGCTTTGAGTCATTAGAGAAAAGCGCTATATAAATATAATTCACTTCACTTCACTCTTGGCTTCCGTCTGCTCCAACGTCTCACTCTTCCTTCGTGCTCGCTTCCATAAACAGTAGTTCATCCTCAGCATATTCAACTTCAAAAAGATAAGGTGCAAGTGTCCAAAAATAATAATCTTGGTTGTTTGTTATCAAGCCTGCCGTGATTAGAAAACACACTCGCGTTTGTTTCCGGTAGAAGGAACACGCATTTGTTGTCAGAAGTCAGAAGTGTGTTGCTATGGAAACGGAAATAAATGCGCTGAAAAAACACAATAAATATTGAAATATGCGTTTTTTCAAAATAAAATCACCCAAATTTGGTCTGGATTTTTTTTAAGTGTCAAAAAAACGGGATTTTTTCTAAGTGTCAAAAAGTCGGGAATTTTCTGTCAAAAAGTTTGGATTATTTTTTCTGTCAAAAAGTTGGGTTTTTCTCTAAGTGTCACAAAGTCTGGATTTTTTCCAAGTGCCAAAAGTCTGGATTTTTTCCAAGTGCCAAAAGTCTGGATTTTTTCCAAGTGTCAAAAATCTGGATTTTTTCTGTGTCAAAATGTCTGGATTTTTTCTAACTGTCAAAAAGTTGGTTTTTTTTCTAACTGTCAAAAAGTCAAGTTTTTTTTTTTTCTAAGTGTCAAAACGTTGTTGTTTTTTGTAAGTGTCAAAAAGTCTGAATTTTTTCTAAGTGTCAAAAAGTCTGGGTTTTTTCTAAGTGTCAAAAAATTGGGATTTTTTTCCAAGTGTCCAAAAAGTCTGGATTTTTCCCAGGTGTCCAAAAAATCTGGATTTTTTTGTAATTGTCCAAAAATCTGGTTTTCTGTCAAAAAGTCTGGATTTTTCTGTCAAAAAATCTGGATTTGCTGTCAAAAAATTGGGATTTTTTTTCTATGTGTCAAAAACTCTGGATTTATTTTAAGTGTCAAAAAGTGGGGATATTTTTTTTTTTTTATTTTTTTTTTTAGGCATTTTTTCTAAGTTTAAAAAACTCTTGGCTTCCGTCTGCTCCAACGTCTCACTCTTCCTTCGTGCTCGCTTCCATAAACAGTAGTTCATTCTCAGCATATTCAGCTTCAAAAAGATAAGGTGCCTGTGTCCAAAAATAATAATCTTGGTTGTTTGTTACCAAGTCTGCCGTGATTAGAAAACACACTTGTGTTTGTTTCCGTTAGAAGGAACACACATTTGTTGTCAGAAGTCAGAAGTGTGTTGCTATGGAAACGGAAATAAATGCGCTGCAAAAATCAGTACCGGCAATGATTAAAATGATGAAAATACAGTAATTATTGAAATATGTGTTTTGTCAAATTAAAATCACCCAAATTTGTGTCAAAAAGTGTCAAAAAGTCTGGTTTTGTTTTTGTCAAAAAGTCTGAATTTTTCCTAAGCACTAGTTGGAATGTGTTCCAAAGCATTTTGAGCACATTTGGGTGCATATTTTCTTCACATGTATTTCCTTTACAGTATTTGCCTTAAATCCCCAGTTATTTCTTACACGATTTAATATTTGCATGACAACCACAGAGATATTCCCACATCTGCAGGTTCATGTCTTATAATGTTACCTTGCTCTCTCTCCTGCGCTGTGCGTGCACATATCCTCAAACTCTTGCATAATATCGCTTGCTCAGATTAGCAGAACTTTTCTACCTCGCAGCCTTTTTTTGCTTCTGCTCCGTGCGGAAACTATTGTACACGGCTTTGAAGCGCAGAGAATTTAGTGCAAACTTACCGCATTTAAATATGACTGCTGTTTGCTTCAAAGTGGTGCTGCATTCCGGCGGAAGGCGGTGTACACCCTGGACAAGTCGCCACCTCATCGCAGGGCCAACACAGATAGACAGACAACATTCACACTCACCCACCTTGTTGAAATCCATCCTTCAAAGCAGGGGTGTCCAAACTCATCTGGCCAGTCATTTTGATTTATGTGGCCCCTTAAAGCCTGGAAATAATGTGTGTGTCAATAAAGTACTTAAAAATCCAATAAATAAATAAAAATATATTATAATAATTAAAAAGATGTTTTAACAAAAATGAATAAACATATTTAAAAAATAAATAAATACAAAGTGAATAAATACAATAAAAAATATTATATTTAGAAATAATAAATTATATATATATATATATATATATATATGTATATATATATATATATATATATATATACATATATATATATATATATATATATATAAAATAAAGTACTTCATCTTTCTAATTAAATGTATCTGTGTGTCAATAAAGTACTTAAAAATAAATAAAAATATATAATAGTATAATAATAAAAAATGTTTTTACAAAAATGAATAAACATATTTAAAAAATAAATAAATACAAAGTGAATAAATACAATAAAAAATATTATATTTAGAAATAATAATCTATAAATATATCTATCTATATATATATATATATATAAAATAAAGAACTTCAACTATCTAATCAAATGTATATGTGTGTCAATAAAGTACTTAAAAATTAAATAAAAATATATAATAGTATAATAATAAAAAATATGTTTTTACAAAAATGAATAAACATATTTAAAAAATAAATAAATACAATAAAAAATATTAAATTTTAAAATAATAAATAATCTATAAATATATCTCTACATATATATTTAAATATATATATATATAATAAAGTATGTCATCTTTCTAATTAAATGTATCTGTGTGTCAAAGTACTTAAATATCAAATAAAAATATATAATAGTATAATAATTAAAAATATATTTTAATAAAAAATAAACATATTTTTTACATAAATAAATCAAATAAAATGTAATAAAGTCCTTCATCTTTCTAATTAAATGTATCCATTCTTTCAATTTTGACAGAAAAAATGTATGAAGTTGCATATATTTTAATGTTTAACATTATCTGATCATGTGCCAAATATTATCTCATATACTGTATTACATTTTTTTTTGGTAAAAATATCAACTTTTCACCTTCACTTCGGATTTCAAAGCAAATCATCCATCCATTTGTTCGGAGAAAAATTCCAATAATCAAATGCATAAGCAATTGTGTAATGATATGACATCATACATTTACAGTTACAAGCGAACCACTGAAGGCCGCCATAACTGCGATGTGGCCCTCAATGGAAATGAGTTTGACACTTCTGGTTTAGGGGGGAATTGCACTTTCATGTTTTGTTTGTACACAGCTAGCCAGACAGTGTATGTACTGTAGTTGTAATAACACACATGACGTATAATTATGTGCTCCAACGGTCCAACGTCTCATTCTTCCTTTGTGCTCGCTTCTAGAAGCAGTAGTTCATCCTCAGTATATTCAGCTTCAAAAAGATAAGCTTGTGAATCCTTATTTGTCCAAAAATAATCGTCTGTGTCTTCTGTTACCAAGTCTGCCTTATTTAGAACACACTAATAATAATGCGCTGAAGAAATTAGTTCTGGCAATGCTTAAAATGATCAAAATAGGGTAAATATTGAACACAATACATATTGTTATGAAGGTGTCTGTTACTACATGATGTATATACTTGCAGTGTGTATATTGTACATATTACATATTGTTATGAAGGTGTCTGTTACTACATTCTATATATACTTGCAGTGTGTATATTGTACATATTACATATTGTTATGAATGTGTCTGTTACTACATTCTATATATACTTGCAGTGTGTATATTGTACATATTGTTATGAAGGTGTCTGTTACTACATGATATATATACTTGCAGTGTGTATATTGAACATATTACATATTGTTATGAAGGTGTCTGTTACTACATGATATATATAATTGCAGTGTGTATATTGTACATATTACATATTGTTATGAAGGTGTCTGTTACTACATTCTATATATACTTGCAGTGTGTATATTGTACATATTACATATTGTTATGAAGGTGTCTGTTACTACATTATATTTATACTTGCAGTGTGTATATTGTACATATTACATATTGTTATGAATGTGTCTGTTACAACATTATATATACTTAGTGTGTATATAAAACAATATTACATATTGTTATGAAGTTGTCTGTTGATAAATGATAGATATACTTGCAGTGTGTATATTGTATGTATTACATATTGTTATGAATGTGTCTGTTACTACATGATATATATACATGCAGTGTGTATATAAAACAATATTACATATTGTTATGAAGGTGTCTGTTACTACATTATATATATACTTGCAGTGTATACATTGTACATATTACATATTGTTATAAAGGTGTCTGTTACTACATTATATACTTGCAGTGTGTATATTGTACATATTACATATAGTTATAAAGGTGTCTGTTACTACATTATATATATACTTCAGTGTGTATATTGTACATATTACATATAGTTATGAAGGTGTCTGTTACTACATTATATATACTTGCAGTGTGTATATTGTACATATTACATATTGTTATGAAGGTGTCTGTTACTACATTATATATATACTTGCAGTGTGTATATTGTACATGTTACATATTGTTATGAAGGTGTCTGTTACTGCATTATATATATATATATATATATATATATATATATATATATATATATATATATATATATATATATATATATATATATACTTGCAGTGTCTATATTGTACGTATTACCATATTATTATAAAGGTGTATGTTACTACATTATATATATATATATATATATATATATATATATATATATATATATATATATACTTGCAGTGTGTTTATAAAACATATTACATATTGTTATGAAGGTGTCTGTTACAACATTATATATACTTAGTGTGTATATAAAACAATATAACATATTGTTATGAAGGGGTCTGTTACTACATGATAGATATACTTGCAGTGTTTATATTGTACGTATTACATATTGTTATGAAGGTGTCTGTTACTACATTATATATATATACATGCAGTGTGTATATTGTACGTATTACATATTGTTATGAAGGTGTCTGTTACTACTTTATATATATAAATGCAGTGTGTATATTGTTCATATTACATATTGTTATGAAGGTGTCTGTTACTACATTATATATACACTTGCAGTGTGTATATTGTACATATTACATATTGTTATGAAGGTGTCTGTTACTACATGATAGATATACTTGCAGTGTGTATATTGTACATATTACATATTGTTATGAAGGTGTCTGTTACTACATTATATTTATACTTGCAGTGTGTATATTGTACGTATTTCATATTGTTATGAAGGTGTCTGTTACTACATTATATATATACTTGTAGTGTTTATATAAAAAGTTGATGGAGGGTTTTGAAGTTGTTTGAGAGGATTTGAAGGCTACAACAGTGACTTCCATGAGTCCCATCTTCCAAGCATTTTTTATCATCTTTAAAATAAAATAAAAAGATGTATGTTCTTGTCTCTCATAATGATTGTAAACGATAGGCACAATTCCAAAAAAGCGAGAAAAGAAATGAGAGTTTGCTGGCAGGGATTATGCTGTCAATCCCAAAAATGGAGCGATTGCACATTTAAACTAATCCTCACCTGTGCTGACTCGATTTGTGAGCTGTGAACATAATTCTGTTGTCGTGTTTTATTCTTCACTTTGAATGCATCGTCTGCAGCCATCAGCAGGCTGCCTGCAAGTGTGGGGTCGCAATTTGCCACCAGTGGCAGTCCAATTTGGGAGGTTTTTAGTGAGTAAACAAAAAAGAAAAATAACTAGAAGAGGCTGTGAATGCTCCAATGCTGAAGTTGAACTGAAATCCAGGATTTTTTTTTAGAATTGTTGAAGTAGAGCACACAATTCCTGAACAGGCTGAATATTTTGAAGTTGGAACAGTTAGATTCAGATGCAAAATGTGGGAGTTGTGGAACTTTGAAGAATGTCCCATTCATTTCAATGGAAATTTCAGAAAAAAATGGGAATTTTGGTAAAAGCGGGAAATTTTTAAAAATGCTAAAAAAAACTTGAATGGTATGAATGAGTTGAAATGGTTGGTGTTGGAATTGTTTAAATTGGTCGAGAAATGTTGAAATAGTAACATGTTGAATTGAGAAATGGTGTTATGGAATTTCGGGAAAACCGGGATTTTTTCCTGGTAAAAAAACAACTTAGTTTTTCTGTCCTGATTAAGAGGAATGTTTTGACGGTGAAACGGTTGAAATGCGTCGAAAAATGTGGAAGGAGTAGTCGACAGAATAAAGGGTAGAAACAGGCTTTTGGAAAACAAGGAATTCTGGAAAATCCTGGATTTTTTATTTTTATTTTAAAAAAGATCAGTTTGAATGTGCAGGAAGGTGGAATGTGTTGAAGGTGGAATGGTTTAAATGGGTTGAAGAATGTGGGAATTGTGGAAGTTTGAAAAATGGACAAATCATTTTGAATGGGGAAAATGGAAAAAAAAACAAAAATGATGGGAAATCCTGGAATTTTTTTAGAATTGTTGAAGTAGAGCACACAATTCCTGAACACGCTGAATATTTTGAAGTTGAAACAGTTTGAATCAGAGGAAAAATGTGGGAGTTGTGGAACTTTGAAGAATGTACCATTGATTTCAATGGGAATTTCAGAAAAAATTGGTAATTTCGGGAAAAGCGGGAATTTTTTTGAAAATGGTAAAAAAAAAACTTGAATGGTCTGAATGAGTTGAAATGGTTGGTGTTGGAATTGTTTAAATCGGTGGAGAAATGTTGATGTAGTAACATTTTTAATTGAGAAATGGTATTACGGAATTCCTGGAATTTTGGGAAAACTCGTAATTTTTCCAGTTCAAAAAACAACTTAGTTTATTGTCCTGGTTAAGAGGAAAGTTTTGACGGTAGAACGGTTGAAGTGGTTTGAAAATGTGGAAGGAGTAGTCGCCAGAAAAAAGGGTGGAAATAGGGCTTTGAAAACCAGTAATTCTGGAAAACCCTGGAATTTTTTTGAACATGGAAAAATGGTTGTTTGAAAGTCCAGGATGGTGGAATGTGTTGAAGGTGGAATGGTTTGAATGGGTTGAAGAATATAGGAATTGTAGATGTTTGAAAAATGGAAAAATCATTTTGAATGGGGAAAATGGAAGGAAAAAAAATTATTATGGGAAATCCTGGAATTTTTTTAGAATTGTTGAAGTAGTAGAGCACACAATTCCTGAACAGGCTGAATATTTTGAAATGGGAACGGTTTGAATCAGATGAAAAATGTGGGAGTTATGGAACTTTGAAGAATGTCCCATTCATTTCAACGGGAATTTCAGAAAAAAATGGGAACTTTGGGAAAAGTGGGAAATTAAAAAAAAATGCTAAAAAACTTGAATGGTATGAATGAGTTGAAATGGTTGGTGTTGGAATTTTTTAAATCGGTCGCGAAATGTTGAAGTAGTAACATGTTGAATTGAGAAATGGTGTTATGGAATTTCGGGAAAACCGGGATTTTTTCCTGGTAAAAAAACAACTTAGTTTTTTTGTCCTGATTAAGAGGAATGTTTTGACGGTGAAACAGTTGAAATGCATTGAAAAATGTGGAAGGAGTAGTCGACAGAATAAAGGGTAGAAACAGGCTTTTGGAAAACAAGGAATTCTGGAAAATCCTGGATTTTTATTTTTATTTTGAAAAAGATCAGTTTGAATGTCCAGGATGGTGGAATGTGTTGAAGGTGGAATGGTTTGAATGGGTTGAAGAATGTGGGAATTGTGGAAGTTTGAAAAATGGACAAATCATTTTGAATGGGGAAAATGGAAAAAAAAAATTATTATGGGAAATCCTGGAATTTTTTTTAGAATTGTTGAAGTAGAGCACACAATTCCTAAACACGCTGAATATTTTGAAGTTGGAACAATTTGAATCAGAGGAAAAATGTGGGAGTTGTGGAACTTTGAAGAATGTACCATTGATTTCAATGGGAATTTTTAAAAAAAAAAGGGAATTTCGGGAAAAGTGGGGAATCAAAAAAAAAAATGCTAAAAAAAACTTGATTGGTATGAATGAGTTGAAATGGTCGGTGTTGGAATGTTTTAAATCGGTGGAGAAATGTTGAAGTAGTAACACGTTGGATTGAGAAATGCTGTTATGGAATTTCGGGAAAACCGGGATTTATTTCCTGGTAAAAAACAATTTAGTTTTTTTGTCCTGATTAAGAGGAATATTTTGACGGTTAAACAGTTGAAATGCGTTGAAAAATGTGGAAGGAGTAGTCGACAGAATAAAGGGTAGAAACAGGCTTTTGGAAAACAAGGAATTCTGGAAAATCCTGGATTTTTATTTTTATTTTGAAAAAGATCAGTTTGAATGTCCAGGATGGTGGAATGTGTTGAAGGTGGAATGGTTTGTATGGGTTGAAGGATGTGGGAATTGTGGAAGTTTGAAAAATGGACAAATCATTTTGAATGGGGAAAATGGAAAAAAAAAATTATTATGGGAAATCCTGGAATTTTTTTAGAATTGTTGAAGTAGAGCACACAATTCCTAAACACGCTGAATATTTTGAAGTTGGAACAATTTGAATCAGAGGAAAAATGTGGGAGTTGTGGAACTTTGAAGAATGTACCATTGATTTCAATGGGAATTTAAAAAAAAAAAAGGGAATTTCGGGAAAAGTGGGGAATCAAAAAAAAAAATGCTAAAAAAAACTTGATTGGTATGAATGAGTTGAAATGGTCGGTGTTGGAATGTTTTAAATCGGTGGAGAAATGTTGAAGTAGTAACACGTTGGATTGAGAAATGCTGTTATGGAATTTCGGGAAAACCGGGATTTATTTCCTGGTAAAAAACAATTTAGTTTTTTTGTCCTGATTAAGAGGAATATTTTGACGGTTAAACAGTTGAAATGCGTTGAAAAATGTGGAAGGAGTAGTCGACAGAATAAAGGGTAGAAACAGGCTTTTGGAAAACAAGGAATTCTGGAAAATCCTGGATTTTTATTTTTATTTTGAAAAAGATCAGTTTGAATGTCCAGGATGGTGGAATGTGTTGAAGGTGGAATGGTTTGTATGGGTTGAAGGATGTGGGAATTGTGGAAGTTTGAAAAATGGACAAATCATTTTGAATGGGGAAAATGGAAAAAAAAAAATTATTATGGGAAATCCTGGAATTTTTTTAGAATTGTTGAAGTAGAGCACACAATTCCTGAACACGCTGAATATTTTGAAGTTGGAACAGTTTGAATCAGAGGAAAAATGTGGGAGTTGTGGAACTTTGAAGAATGTACCATTGATTTCAATGGGAATTTCAGAAAAAAATGGGAATTTCGGGAAAAATGGGAAATTAAAAAAAAAATGCTAAAAAACTTGAATGGTATGAAAGAGTTTAAATGGTTGGTGTTGGAATGTTTTAAATCGGTGGAGAAATGTTGAAGTAGTAACATGTTGAATTGAGAAAGGGTGTTATGGAATTTCGGGAAAACCGGGATTTTTTCCTGTTAAAAAAACAATTTAGTTTTTTTTTCCTGATTAAGAGGAATGTTTTGACGGTGAAACGGTTGAAATGCGTTGAAAAATGTGGAAGGAGTAGTCGACAGAATAAAGGGTAGAAACAGGCTTTTGGAAAACAAGGAATTCTGGAAATTCCTGATTTTTTTATTTTGATATTGAAAAAGATCAGTTTGAATGTCCAGGATGGTGGAATGTGTTGAAGGTGGAATGGTTTGAATGGGTTGAAGAATGTGGGAATTGTGGAAGTTTGAAGAATGGACAAAACATTTTGAATGGGGAAAATGGAAAAAAAAAAAAAAAAAAAGACTGGAAATCCTGGAATTTTTTTTAGAATTGTTGAAGTAGAGCACACAATTCCTGAACACGCTGAATATTTTGAAGTTGGAACAGTTTGAATCTGAAGAAAAATGTGGGAGTTGTGGAACTTTGAAGAATGTAACATTGATTTCAATGGGAATTTCAGAAAAAAATGGGAATTTCGGTAAAAGCGGGAAATTTTAAAAAATGCTAAAAAACTTGAATGGTATGAATGAGTTCAAATGGTTGGTGTTGGAATGTTTTAAATCGTTGGAGAAATGTTGAAGTAGTAACATGTTGAATTGAGAAATGGTGTTATGGAATTTCGGGAAAACCGGGATTTTTTCCTGGTAAAAAAACAACTTAGTTTTTTTGTCCTGATTAAGAGGAATGTTTCGACGGTGAAATGGTTGAAATGCGTTGAAAAATGTGGAAGGAGTAGTCGACAGAATAAAGGGTAGAAACAGGCTTTTGGAAAACAAGGAATTCTGGAAAATCCTGGATTTTTATTTTTATTTTGAAAAAGATCAGTTTGAATTTCCAGGATGGTGGAATGTGTTGAAGGTGGAATGGTTTGAATGGGTTGAAGAATGTGGGAATTGTGGAAGTTTGAAAAATTGACAAAACATTTTGAATGGGGAAAATGGAAAAAAAAGATTGGAAATCCTGGAATTTTTTTTAGAATTGTTGAAGTAGAGCACACAATTCCTGAACAGGATGAATCTTTTGAAGTTGGAACACTTTTGAATCAGATGGAAATGTGGGAGTTGTGGAACTTTGAAGAATGTCCCCTTCCCAATGGGAATTTTAAAAAAAAAAAGGGAATTTTGGGAAAAGCGGGACATTTTTAAAAAATGCTAAAAAAAAACAACAACCTTGAATGGTATGAATGAGTTGAAATGGTTGGTGTTGTAATGTTTTAAATCGGTGGAGAAATGTTGAAGTAGTAACATGTTGGATTGAGAAATGGTATTACGGAAATCCTGGAATTTCGAAAAAAAATTTAATTTTTCCTGTTCGGAAAAACAACTTTGTTTTTTGTCCTGATTAAGAGGAATGTTTTGACGGTTGAAATGCGTTGAAAAATGTGGAAGGAGTAGTCGACAGAATAAAGGGTAGAAACAGGCTTTTGGAAAACAAGGAATTCTGGAAAATCCTGGATTTTTATTTTTATTTTGAAAAAGATCAGTTTGAATGTCCAGGATGGTGGAATGTGTTGAATGGTTTGAATGGGTTGAAGAATGTGGGAATTGTAGAAGTTTGAAAAATAGACAAATCATTTTGAATGGGGAAAATGGAAAAAAAAAAATGATGGGAAATCCTGGAATTTTTTTAGAATTGTTGAAGTAGAGCACACAATTCCTGAACACGCTGAATATTTTGAAGTTGGAACAGTTTGAATCAGATGAAAATTGTGGAAGTTGTGGAACTTTGAAGAATGTCCCATTCATTTCCACGGGAATTCCAGAAAAAAATGGGAATTTCGGGAAAAGTGGGAAATTTAAAAAAAAAATGCTAAAAATATTGAATGGTATGAATAAGTTGAAATGGTTGGTGTTGGAATGTTGAAGTAGTAACATGTTGGATTGAGAAATGGTGTTATGGAATTTCGGAAAAAACGGGATTTTTTCCTGGTAAAAAAACAACTTAGTTGTTTTGTCCTGATTAAGAGGAATGTTTTGACGGTGAAACGGTTGAAATGCGTTGAAAAATGTGGAAGGAGTAGTCGACAGAATAAAGGGTAGAAACAGGCTTTTGGAAAACATGGAATTCTGGAAAATCCTGGATTTTTATTTTTATTTTGAAAAAGATCAGTTTGAATTTCCAGGATGGTGGAATGTGTTGAAGGTAGAATGGTTTGAATGGGTTGAAGAATGTGGGAATTGTGGAAGTTTGAAAAATGGACAAATCATTTTGAATGGGGAAAATGGAAAAAAAATAAAATAAAAATGATGTGAAATCCTGGAATTTTTTTAGAATTGTTGAAGTAGAGCACACAATTCCTGAACACGCTGAATATTTTGAAGTTGGAACAGTTTGAATCGGATGAAACATGTGGGAGTTGTGGAACTTTGAAGAATGTACCATTGATTTCAACGGGAATTTCAGAAAAAAATGGGAATTTCAGGAAAATTGGGAAATAAAAAAAAAATGCTAATAAAAACTTGAATGGTAGCACGGACAAAACCGCCTGTAACTCCCAGTAGGAATGTTTTAGAGACATGAAACAAAAACCTCTATGTAGGTCTCACTTATTATATTATTATATTTCATACACTGACAACCCCCAGCAAAAATCAACAGGAAGTTTGCAATTCCCCCTTCAAAACAAAAGTTGTGTAAAAACAGTCACCTTTTTTCAAACATGATCTCCTCTGAGCGCATTTGTCGTGTCTGTCATGTCTGTGTAATCATGTTTTGTCTTAGTCATGTTTTGTTTAGTTTCTGGCTTTTTCACTCCCTTGTCTGGTCACCATAGCAACCATTAGTTTTCACCTGTCACGTCACGCACCTGTCACGTCACGCACCTGTTTCACGTTTTGAGTCACGCACCTGCTTTCACTAATCATGTCCATAGTATTTAAGTTCAGTGTTTTTCAGTTTGTCTTTCTGACGACCTCGCACCCCATACCACTCCACATTTATGCTCCGTCCATTGTTTCATGTCCATGTTCACGCTGCTCCTTTTTTGTCCAAGCCAAGTAAGTTTTTGTTCCATGTTTATAATCTTTTTGTTTTTCATAGTTTATTCTCCGCCACTGTGCGTGCTTTTCATTTGTACTTTTTGCTATAGTCTTTTGTTTTTCATAGTTTATTCTCCGCCACTGTGCGCGCTTTCATTTATTCCTTTTTTGATATATTAAATAAATCATGTACCTCCATTCCCGTCTCGCACGAGCCAACTTTCCGTTGCATCCAGGAAAAGCAAACTCCCAGGACCAAGTCGTGACAGTAGGTCGTCAGCAGACCCGCTTTTCCGCACGTAAGTTGGCCGATTTGGACAATTTGGATGAGGCTTCTTGGGAGGTGCTGCGTGCCATGGAGGCAGAGACGCTGCGCTTTTCCCCCAGGGAGCGCAGGGGGATGATGTGGGGGAATGGAGGCAAGTTGGTGCCGATCGGTACGTCACCTCAGCCACGGAAGCGCCGCCAAAGGCGAGGGACGCCAGGAAAGACTTCCGCGAGCCAGCAGGACACGCCGCTCCCACAAGCCCCGCCCCCTCCGGGCGGAAGCAAGCAGCAGTCTGCCCGGCTTTCCCATGATGACATCACAGACCAGGATTTTTGTTCCAATACTTTTTCTTTAAATCACCCGCCTCCAGCTAAAAACTCTGCCATGTCTTTGATAAAGCATTATCAAAACATGTTTTTAGAAATCAGGTCTAGTCAGTCACAGCCATCCCAATTTCATGCCCCGCCCCCCAAGACTCATGCCCCGCCCCCCAAGACTCATGCCCCGCCCCCCAAGACTCAAGTCCCGCCCCCGTCACATTTGTTTTCTTTTTTACCGCCCACACAACCCCAGGTGGGGGATAAAAAAACAAAACAATTTGGCCAAAATAAAGGGGACATTTCTGCCCTCCCCCGCCCACCCCTACAGAGAGTTCCAGACCGCAGGGAGCGCGTCTGGTATCCGCCCCTTGAGGGGGGGGCTGGGGTCGGGAGCTGTGTTGGTGGGGTGGCTCGGCATCACCATGCCAAGCCACAGCCTCCCTCACGGCCGCCACCACCAGTCTACCGACCTGTCAAGCCACAGCCTCCAGCACGACCGCCCTCACCAGTCTTCCGACCTGCCAAGCCGCAACCCCCAGTTAGGCCACCTCCACCTGCACCAAGGCTAGCACCTGTTGCCGCACCAGCTCCGCCATGCCAAGACCAAGACCAAGACCAAGACCCGCCATGCCAAGACCAAGACCAAGACCAAGACCCGCCATGCCAAGACCAAGACCAAGACCCGCCATGCCAAGACCAAGACCAAGACCCGCCATGCCAAGACCAAGACCCGCCATGCCAAGACCAAGACCCGCCATGCCAAGACCAAGACCCGCCATGCCAAGACCAAGACCCGCCATGCCAAGACCAAGACCCGCCATGCCAAGACCAAGACACGCCATGCCAAGACCAAGACACGCCATGCCAAGACCAAGACACGACACGCCATGCCAAGACCAAGACACGCCATGCCAAGACCAAGACACGCCATGCCAAGACCAAGACTCGCCATGCCAAGACCAAGACTCGCCATGCCAAGACCAAGACTCGCCATGCCAAGACCAAGACTCGCCATGCCAAGACCAAGACTCGCCATGCCAAGACCAAGACTCGCCATGCCAAGACCAAGACTCGCCATGCCAAGACCAAGACTCGCCATGCCAAGACCAAGACTCGCCATGCCAAGACCAAGACCCGCGCCAAGACCAAGACCAAGACCCACACCAAGACCCACACCAAGACCAAGACCAAGACCCACACCAAGACCAAGACCCGCCATGCCAAGACCCACACCAAGACCAAGACCCACGCCGAGCTTCGCCGCTGGACGCGTCACGCCGAGCTTCGCCGCCTGACTTGCCACGCCGAGCTGCCACGCCTGCCAAGTTGACGACGCGCCTGTCTCCTCGTCGGCCACGGATATGGCCGCTACCTGGTCGCCCGCCACGCCAAGTGCGCCCACCTCCCAGTCGGCCACGGATGTGGCCTGTCCCGGGTCGCCCACCTCGCCTGCTGCAGCGGCGTTCCACTCGCCACCGCCACATGACTATGCCTCGATGGATTCAGGGCCACTTGGGCTGGCGACCCACCGCCATGTCCTCCTCCCGCCCTCCCATGACTCTTAAGTTTTTTCTTGGACATCTGGGATCTGTCCGTAAGGGGGGAGTTCTGTCATGTCTGTGTAATCATGTTTTGTCTTAGTCATGTTTTGTTTAGTTTCTGGCTTTTTCACTCCCTTGTCTGGTCACCATAGCAACCATTAGTTTTCACCTGTCACGTCACGCACCTGTCACGTCACGCACCTGTTTCACGTTTTGAGTCACGCACCTGCTTTCACTAATCATGTCCATAGTATTTAAGTTCAGTGTTTTTCAGTTTGTCTTTCTGACGACCTCGCACCCCATACCACTCCACATTTATGCTCCGTCCATTGTTTCATGTCCATGTTCACGCTGCTCCTTTTTTGTCCAAGCCAAGTAAGTTTTTGTTCCATGTTTATAATCTTTTTTTTCATAGTTTATTCTCCGCCACTGTGCGTGCTTTTCATTTGTACTTTTTGCTATAGTCTTTTGTTTTTCATAGTTTATTCTCCGCCACTGTGCGCGCTTTCATTTATTCCTTTTTTGATATATTAAATAAATCATGTACCTCCATTCCCGTCTCGCACGAGCCAACTTTCCGTTGCATCCAGGAAAAGCAAACTCCCAGGACCAAGTCGTGACAGTGTCGGCTTCAAATTAGCACAGCAAAGGTGTGTCCAAGTTAAAGGAAATGGCAGGCTGTCTTCTTTTAATAGATTTATTACAATCTTTGGCAAGCTCGGTAATGTTTGCTGTGGTCTGGAACAACAGGGCAGAAAAGCAGCCAATGTTACATACAGAACATGCAAAACTTAATTATATACAAAGAGGATAAAAGTAAAGGATATTAAATGAGCACTGACCAAATGTGCCTGATTCGCACTCCAACACAACATCAACAAAGCGCACCTTTGTGCATTCACCGCACAGCATAAAAGGTTTGGTGGACAAAATGAGACAAAGGAGGAGGGGAAGATTTTACATGTAAACAAACTGTCCACAGCACACTATGGTGAGTTCAAGAACTGCCAAAGTCAGTAGGACAAAACAATGTTCACTCTCACCAGTGAAGCATACACACAGAGATATTAAACGGCGGGCTTTTTAACACAAGAAACATACTTTTTCCATTTTCAATCCTTTTTTGAAAGTACTCCAGGGAGCCACTAGGGCGGCACTAAAGAGCCGCGGGTTGCTGACCCCCGCCCTATACCATCAGTGACTTTTGTGTTGAAGGAATAACATTAATACAAAGAATCAAAATAGCATGTCTCTCAACAGTATAAAAACTATGTTTCAGTATTTCTACCACTGTATGTTTCTCTGTATGAAACGTCATTTCAAAATAATGATCTATTGCCAAGACATGTTTGCTGTTCTGCCGTTTTAACTGCACGCTATGATTTATTGTGTTGCCTCCAGGACCTTCTCAGAGAATGATTGCACCATGGTGGCTCCAGCCGACCCCTGCCTCAGCCCCACCAAGGGGGAGCTGGTCTACAGCAAGACAGCCAAACAGTGCCTGGAGGAGATATCAGGTAATGGACAACAACACATGCTGGGCTTCTCTACACGGCGCAAAGTCAATACGCCTCCACGCGCTCACACAAGAAGATTAGGTATGCATGTAGAATCTGCTTTATCTATATGTGAGTTGTTTCCACAAAATATCACATATATATATATATATATATATATATATATGTATGTGTGGGAAAAAAATCACAAGACTACTTCATCTCTACAGGCCTGTTTCATGAGGGGTTCCCTCAATCATCTGATGATTGAGGGAACCCCTCATGAAACAGGCCTGTAGAGATGAAGTAGTCTTGTGATTCTTTTCCCACACATACATATATTGCGCTCTACTACGGTATCGAGCACTATTTTTTGGATAACCTTATTAAGACATATATATATATATATATATATATATATATATATATATATATATATATTTCCCGTTTTCATATGAGTTGGTAAATTGTGTTAGATGTTAACTTAGAATTTCAAGGCTGCAATACGTGCCAAAGTAGTTGGGAAAGGGCATGTTCACCACTGTGTTACATGGCCTTTCATTTTAACAACACTCTGAACTGAGAAGACACATTTTTTAAGCTTCTCAGGTGGAATTATTTCCCATTCTTGCTTGATGTACAGCTTAAGTTGTTCAACAGTCCGGGGGTCTCCGTTGTGCTATTTTAGGCTTCATTTTCAATGGGAGACAGGTCTGGACTACAGGCAGGCCAGTCTAGTACCCGCACTCTTTTACTATGAAGCCACGTTGATGTAACACGTGGCTCGGCATTGTCTTGCTGAAATAAGCAGGGGCGTCCATGGTAACGTTGCTTGGATGGCAACATATTTTGCTGTATGTACCTTTCAGCATTAATTGCGCCTTCACAGATGTGTAATTTACCCATGTCTTGGGCACTAATACACCCCCATACCATCACAGATGCTGGCTTTACACTTTGCGCCTATAACAATCCGGATGGTTTGTTTCCTCTTTGGTCCGGAGGACACGACGTCCACAGTTTCCAAAAACAATTTGAAATGTGGACTCGTCAGACCACAGAACACTTTTCCACTTTGTATCAGTCCATCTTAGATGAGCTCAGGCCCAGCGAAGCCAACGACGTTTCTGGGTGTTGTTGATAAACGTTTTTCGCCTTGCATAGGAGAGTTTTAACTTGCACTTACAGATGTAGCGACCAACTGTAGTTACTGACAGTGGGTTTCTGAAGGGTTCCTGAGCCCATGTGGTGATATCCTTTACACACTGATGTCGCTTGTTGATGCAGTACAGCCTGAGGGATCGAAGGTCACGGGCTTAGCTGCTTACATGCAGTGATTTCTCCAGATTCTCTGAACCCTTTGATGATATTAGGGACCGTAGATGGTGAAATCCCTAAATTCCTTGCAATAGCTGGTTGAGAAAGGTTTTTCTTAAACTGTTCAACAATTTGCTCACGCATTTGTTGACAAAGTGGTGACCCTCGCCCCATCCTTGTTTGTGAATGACTGAGCATTTCATGGAATCTACTTTTATACCCAATCATGGCACCCACCTGTTCCCAATTAGCCTGTTCACCTGTGGGATGTTCCAAATAAGTGTTTGATGAGCATTCCTCAACTTTATCAGTATTTATTGCCACCTTTCCCAACTTCTTTGTCACGTGTTGCTGGCATCAAATTCTAAAGTTAATGATTATTTGCCAAAAAAAAAAAAAGTGTATCAATTTGAACATCAAATATGTTGTCTTTGTAGCATATTCAATTGAATATGGGTTGAAATGATTTGCAAATCATTGTATTCCGTTTATATTTACATCCAACACAATTTCCCAACTCATATGGAAACGGGGTTTGTATATGTGTGTGTATATATGTGTATATATATATATATGTGTATA
>NC_084552.2:12182500-12240000 GCF_033978685.3 Nerophis lumbriciformis | reverse complement strand
CCCTGTCCCTCACCAAAGTGCTGTCCCGGTCCGAGCACTCCCTCATCCCCGTGCCGTGGCGGTGCGCGGCGGCGGGCGCCCGGCCGCAGCGGGCGTCGTACGGCGGCCACCCGAGGATGGAGACTCCCCGCCGGGCGGCGGAAGAGCCCGGGGGCACGGACGAGGAAGGCAGCAGCGGGCGTTCCGACGAAGACTCGGCGGCGGGCGGCGGGAAGAGGCCGGGCAGGGAGAGGGATGGCGGGTATTGGGCAGAGGAGGAGGTTTCCGGGGGAGGTCCTCGCGAGGGCACGGCTCAGCTGGACAAGGATGTGATCCTCACCATGCTGGGCGACCTGGAGCAGGTGCTTCACAAACGACCTCGCCCACGTAAGTCCGCACCTTGGAGATGACACACCTGTACCCTAACGGTGGCAGTGCCACCCTTTCGGTTCGACATGATAACGGCGTCCAGTGACCTGTGCCCCTGGTTAAAGGGGAACTGCACTTTTTCTTTTTTTAGGAATTCTATCATAAAGCGCTCGAAAAAAAACCTCCAAAAACCTCCATCAGTGTTTTATATACACACTGTAAGTATATGTGTAGTATCTAGTAACATTCATAATAACATGTAATATATACATGATGTAAGTATATATGTAGTATCTAGTAACATTCATGATAACATGTAATATATACATGATGTAAGTATATGTATAGTATCTATTAACATTCATAATAACATGTAATATATACATAATGTAAGTATATATGTAGTATCTAGTAACATTCATGGTAACATGTAATATATACATGATGTAAGTATATGTATAGTATCTATTAACATTCATAATAACATGTAATATATACATAATGTAAGTATATATGTAGTATCTAGTAACATTCATAATAACATGTAATATATGCATGATGTAATTACATATGTAGTATCTAGTAACATTCATAATAACATGTAATATATACATGATGTAAGTATATGTGTAGCATCTAGTAACATTCATGATAAAATGTAATATATACATGATGTAAGTATATATGTAGTATCTAGTAACATTCATAATAACATGTAATATATACATGATGTAAGTATATATGTAGTATCTAGTAACATTCATAATAACATGTAATATATACATGATGTAAGTATATATGTAGTATCTAGTAACATTCATAATAACATGCAATATATACATGATGTAAGTCTATATGTAGTATCTAGTAACATTCATGATAGCATGTAATATATACATGATGTAAGTATATATGTAGTATCTAGTAACATTCATAATAACATGTAATATATACATGATGTAAGTATGTATGTAGTATCTAGTAACATTCATAATAACATGTAATATTTACATCTTTTGGTCATTTTAAGCATACGACGACATGTAAATGGGGTTTTTTTGGCGCTTTTTGGATGATTTTTTTTTTGAGCCACCTCGTACTTGCCATATTTTACGACTTAGAATGCATGAAAAAAATCAAAAACACGTGTTCTTGCCTTACATAAGGATTGTGAATGATAGGCAAAATTACAAAAAAAATTTGATTTTATATAGTGGGTGTTTTGTCATATATCTGTGTTAGAAACTTAGTCAATTTGAGTTATGTTGGTCAAACTGAAGTGTGTAATCACCATTAATAATAATAATTATAATAGATTTTATTTGTAAAAAGCCCTTTACATTGAGCAAACAACCTCAAAGTGCTACAGTGTATTAAAAAAGAAAAGAAAAAAAAAATATATATATATATATACATATAATAAATAAAAATAAAAACGAGAACTAGCACGCATATATGTTTTGTATTTATAAAAAAAAAAATGATACCACAGGAAGCACAGCAGGGGTGCATGTATCGCCCAGTTTGTACCTTTTCTGTGCGTATGTGGCGTCAGGGCGACTTATTTGAGTCAGGGAGGTATCGATTTATTTAGTTTTTAATTGGAGTCCTGGTTTGCAGAGCCACGCTTCATGGAAACAGGCTAAAAGACCTTGAGATACCTGCCACTGCAGAACTGACGTCTCTCCTATTGAAAAAGCACGCCCTCATTTGCATATTATTGCATCGTTTATGAAGTTTGTCGGCTTGCACACACGTCCGCAGATAGATCACGACATAAAGTGAAATTAGCGTAGTTTATTTGTGTAAAAATTGGCCGTCGGCCAGTGTGTATTACAGTGAGATGCAGTACTTTGTGAGTACTCCACGGTCATCTTTGACCGTTTTTTTGTTTGTTTGTACTGCGTTTTAAAAAGCATTTGTTGGGAGCGTACCTTTGAGCAAGCGCGCCTGCGGGCAGGAGAAGTGACTATATATAGAAATATCGATCCAATACAAGTAGATACAGGATCATACAATACGTCCTCATGTGTCCAGGGACACGTATTTATTTTATTTCATTTTTTTTATTTAGTATTGTTTTATTTTTATTTTTTTTATCAATCCAACAAAACAATACACAACAAAACCATAATAATGCAATTATTATTTTTATTGTTTTTGTAATATATATATTTTTTTATTATTATTTATGTATTTTATTTTTTTAATTGATCCAACAAAACAATACACACCAATACCATAATAATGCAATTATTTTTTTTAATTATTTTTATTTTTATTTTATTTTATTAATTAAAAAAATAATAATTTTTATTAATCCAACAAAACAATACACAACAATACCATAATAATGCAATTATTTTTTTAAATTATTTTTTAAATTATTTTATTTTATTTTATTTATTTTTGTATTATTATTTATTGTATTTTTTTATCAATCCAACAAAACAATACACAACAAAACCATAATAATGCAATTATTATTTTTATTATTTTTGTAATACATATTTTTTTTAATTATTATTTATGTATTTAATTTTTTTAATTGATCAACAAAACAATACACACCAATACCATAATAATGCAATTTTTTAATTTTTTAATTTATTTTTTTTATTTTTTGAATTTTTATTTTTTTATCAATCCAACAAAACAATACACAACAATACCATAATAATGCAATTATTTTTTTTTATTATTTTTTTTTATTTTTCTTTATTTTTTATTTTTTTGTATTATTATTTATTGTATTTTTTTATCAATCCAACAAAACAATACACAACAAAACCATAATAATGCAATTATTATTTTTATTATTTTTGTAATATATATTTTTTTAAATTATTATTTATGTATTTCATTTTTTTCATTGATCCAACAAAACAATACACACCAATACCATAATAATGCAATTTTTTTTTTTTTTTTTTTTTTTATCAATCCAACAAAACAATACACAACAATACCATAATAATGCAATTATTTTTTTAGATTATTTTTTAAATTATTTTTTATTTTATTTTATTTTATTTATTTTTGTATTATTATTTATTGTATTTATTTATCAATCCAACAAAACAATATACAACAAAACCATAATAATGCAATTATTATTTTTATTATTTTTGTAATATATATTTTTTTTAATTATTATTTATGTATTTTATTTTTTTCATTGATCCAACAAAACAATACACACCAATACCATAATAATGCAATTATTATTGTTTTTTTATCTTTTATTTTATTTTATTTAATTTTTTTATCAATTCAACAAAACAATACACAACAATACCATAATAATGCAATTATTTTTTTAAATTATTTTTTAAATTATTTATTTTATTTTATTTTATTTTATTTATTTTTGTATTATTATTTATTGTATTTTTTATCAATCCAACAAAACAATACATAACAATACCATAATAATGCAATTATTATTATTATTATTATTTTTTTTTTTTTTTATTTTTTTTTATTATTTTATTATCATTTATTTATTTTCATTTTTTTTAATCAAACCAACAAAACAATACACAACAATACCATAATAATGTAATTATTATTATTATTATTATTATTATTTTTTAATTTTATTTATTTTATTTTATTTTATTATCATTTAATTATTTTCAATTTTTTAATCAAACCAACAAAACAATACACAACAATACCGTAATAATGCAACCCAATTCCAGACCCAGCAACATTCAGAATAGCAATAAACAGAGCAATTGAGAGGACACACAAACATGTCACAAAACAATCTAAAAGTAGTATAACACAAATGAATAATATCAACAACAGTATCAATATTAGTAACAATTTCAACACAGCAGTGATTAAAAATCCCTCACTGACATTATTTATAAAAAAATAAAAAAACATTTAAGAACAATAGCGTCACACTTTTATTACATCCCATAAGCTTGACAACACATTGTGTCCAATATTTTCCACAAAGATAAAATAAGTCTTATTTTTTTGGTTCAATTAATAGTTAAAAAATGTAAATAATGGATCCCATATTCCAATATATGACTCATTATTATCTAAATTTATGAACATAATATTAATTTTTTTTAAATGTGTGATGCTAAAAAAATATCGATGTAATCATAGTAGTATCGACCAGATACGCTCTTGTACTTGGTATTATTACAGTGGATGTCAGGTGTAGATCCACCCATGGCGTTTGTTTACATTGTGACGCCGGTGAGCTATTGTATCCTCCTACGGTGTGTAGTGAAGCATGTTTAGCTATTCCTCGTCCTCCAGTGATAATGGTACTTTATTTGTCGCCATGGAGGCGAGGATTAGTGATTTCTTAAAGCACCTCTTCCTGAGGGTGTTTCAGTGTTATAACTACACCTTTATTTTTAGTTTTTACGCCAAAATGCGTCCGTTCTCCCTTTTCTGTGTCTGCTTGTAAGTACTCTGTGTGTGTGCACTGCCGAACATGCTCCTCTGCTCGTAAAAACTAGCAATGTCATGCGCGTTATGAGGCGGTATGGTACCGAATATGATTCATTAGTATCGCGGTACGATACTAGTACCGGTATACCGTACAACCCTAGTCCACACAAAACATGAAATAATACTTTACAGGTACTGTAATATGATTGTTTATGTTTTCCACTCAGTACAAATTGGTGTTCTATCACAATGTTGTGTATTACAAACTCAAAACACGTTTTGTGCTGACGTAGAGGCTAGCTTATCTCTTTCCGTAGTTAGCATTTACAGCTAATACCGTAGCATGCCAATGTGTTAGTACGCTAGACAAATACTTCCTCAGTGTTCAATCTTACAATAACAACTACAGTTTGTTATTATACAGGTTACAGAGCGTAAATGAAGTATTGTTGACGCTTTTTGAATACATTTTTAAAGTGATTTAGAGGTAGAAGTGATTGCTAACATTAGCTGCATTGCTAGCTACCTAGCCCATTTTTACAAGTTCGAATGCAAAAAAACAAAACAAAATTTGTCGTCTTGTCTCTCATGATTGTGAGTAGAGATACTTGGTCAAAAGCCATACAGGTCACACTGAGGGTGGCCGTATAAACAACTGTAACACTGTTACAAATAT
The DNA here is from genome assembly GCF_033978685.3 of Nerophis lumbriciformis. Lineage (NCBI taxonomy): Eukaryota > Metazoa > Chordata > Actinopteri > Syngnathiformes > Syngnathidae > Nerophis > Nerophis lumbriciformis. The sequence continues at coordinate 12,234,554 of NC_084552.2, read as the reverse complement.
GCGCCACACTGTGAACCCACACCAAACAAGAATGACAAACACATTTCGGGATAACATAACATGAACACAACAGAACAAATACCCAGAATCCCTTGCAGCAGTAACTCTTCCGGGACGCTACAATATACACCCCCCGCTACGCCCTGCCCACCTCAACCTTCTCATGCTCTCTCAGGGAGAGCATGTCCCAAATTCCAAGCTGCTGTTTTGAGGCATGTTAAAAAAAATAACGCACTTTGTGACTTCAATAATACAAACCCCGTTTCCATATGAGTTGGGAAATTGTGTTAGCTGTAAATATAAACGGAATACAATGATTTGCAAATCAATTTCAACCCATATTCAGTTGAATATGCTACAAAGACAACATATTTGATGTTCAAACTGATAAACATTTTTTTTTTTTTTGCAAATAGTCATTAACTTTAGAATTTGATGCCAGCAACACGTTACAAAGAAGTTGGGAAAGGTGGCAATAAATACTGATAAAGTTGAGGAATGCTCATCAAACACTTATTTGGAACATCCCACAGGTGAACAGGTGGGTCCCATGATTGGGTATAAAAGTAGATTCCATGAAATGCTCAGTCATTCACAAACAAGGATGGGGCGAGGGTCACCACTTTGTCAACAAATGCAGTCAACAAATTGAGCAAATTGTTGAACAGTTTAAGAAAAAACTTTCTCAACCAGCTATTGCAAGGAATTTAGGGATTTCACCATCTACGGTCCGTAATATCATCAAAGGGTTCAGAGAATCTGGAGAAATCACTGCACGTAAGCAGCTAAGCCCGTGACCTTCGATCCCTCAGGCTGTACTGCATCAACAAGTGACATCAGTGTGTAAAGGATATCACCACATGGGCTCAGGAACACTTCAGAAACCCACTGTCAGTAACTACAGTTGGTCGCTACATCTGTAAGTGCAAGTTAAAACTCTCCTATGCAAGGCGAAAACCGTTTATCAACAACACCCAGAAACGCCGTCGGCTTCGCTGAGCCTGAGCTCATCTAAGATGGACTGATACAAAGTGGAAAAGTGTTCTGTGGTCTGGCGAGTCCACATTTCTAATTGTTTTTGGAAACTGTGGACGTCGTGTCCTCCGGACCAAAGAGGAAACAAACCATCTGGATTGTTATAGGCGCAAAGTTGAAAAGCCAGCATGTGTGATGGTATGGGGGTGTATTAGTGCCCAAGACATGGGTAACTTACACATCTGTGAAGGCGCCATTAATGCTGAAAGGTACATACAGGTTTTGGAGCAACATATGTTGCCATCCAAGCAACGTTACCATGGACGCCCCTGCTTATTTCAGCAAGACGATGCCAAGCCACGTGTTACATCAATGTGGCTTCGTAGTAAAAGAGTGCGGGTACTAGACTGGCCTGCCTGTAGTCCAGACCTGTCTCCCATTGAAAATGTGTGGCGCATTATTAAACCTAAAATACCACAACGGAGACCCCCGGACTGTTGAACAACTTAAGCTGTACATCAAGCAAGAATGGGAAAGAATTCCACCTGAGAAGCTTCAAAAATGTGTCTCCTCAGTTCCCAAACGTTTACTGAGTGTTGTTAAAAGGAAAGGCCATGTAACACAGTGGTGAACATGCCCTTTCCCAACTACTTTGGCACGTGTTGCAGCCATGAAATTCTAAGTTAATTATTATTTGCAAAAAAAAATAAAGTTTATGAGTTTGAACATCAAACATTCATCAACTGAATATGGGTTGAAAAGGATTTGCATATTATTTTTTTAAATTATTTATTATTTATTTTATTGTGTTTATTTTTGTATTATTATTATTATTATTATTTATTTATTTTTTTATCAATTCAACAAAACAATACACAACAACACTAATAATGCAATTATTATTTTTTATTATTTTTGTAATATATATATTTTTTTATTATTATTTATGTATTTTAATCAATCCAACAAAACAATACACACCAATACCATAATAATGCAATTATTTTTTAAATTATTTTTTAAATCATTTATTTTATTTTATTTTATTTATTTTTGTATTATTATTATTTTATAGTTTTTTTTTATCAATCCAACAAAACAATACATAACAATACTATAATAATGCAATTATTATTCTTTTTTTAATTATTATTTTATTCATCAACTGAATATGGGTTGAAAAGGATTTGCAGATAATTGTATTCCGTTTATATTTACATCTAACACAATTTCCCAACTCATATGGAAACGGGGTTTTTTAAATATGTCAGTGCCATGTTGGCATTTTTTTCCATAACTTGAGTTGATTTATTTTGGAAAACCTTGTTACATTGTTTAATGCATCCAGCGGGGCATCACAACAAAATTAGGCATAATAGTGTGTCGATTCCACGACTGTATATATCGGTATCGGTTGATATCGGAATCTCTAATTAAGAGTTGGACAATATCAGATATCGGCAAAAAAGCCATTATCGGCGTTGATCTACGGGAGCTTTATTTTTTAACTCACTTACGTAAACAACTCATGCAATGTACCTAACATGTAAGCAAATTTGCCACAGCATCAATTCCGGTTTTTCAAGAATCGGTATTTCTTCGGAGTTAAAAAAAAAAAGATATTAGTTTAGCCCAGGGGTCAACAACCCAAAATGTTGAAAGAGCCACATTGGACCAAAAATACAAAAAACAAATCTGAGCCTCAAAAAATTAAAAGCCATATTACATACAGATAGTGTGTCATGAGATATAAATTGAATTAAGAGGACTTAAAGGAAACTAAATGAGCCCAAATATAGCTACAGATGAGGCATAATGATGCAATATGTACATATAGCTAGCCTAAATAGCATGTTAGCATTGATTAGCTTGCAGTCATGCAGTGACCAAATATGTCTGATTAGCACTCCACACAAGTCTCAATAACATCAACAAAACTCACCTTTGTGCATTCATGCACAACGTTAAAAGTTTGGTGGACATAATGAGACAGAAATAGAAGTGGCATAAAACACGTCCTAGAAAGTCGGAGAAAGTTATACATGTAAACAAACTACGGTGAGTTCAAGGACCGCCAAAATTAGTAGGACAAAACGGCGCTCGCCAAATACTCGAATCAGTGAAGCATGTTTAATATAAACAGTGCGCTTTATAACGATTAGGGAGGCTTGTGTCATGTTTGTCCTCCGACAGAAACCATATTAAAACAAAAAATATATTTTTTTCCCTTCATATTTTTCCATTTTTCATACATTTTTGAAAAAGCTCCAGAGAGCCACCAGGGCGGCGCTAAAGAGCCGCATGCGGCTTGCTGACCCCTGGTTTAGCCCAGGCCTGGCAGAAGAAATCCAATTTGGCGTGCAGTGTTAACGGGGCCAGAGACTGATACTAAACTGATAATGTGCCTACAAATAAACCACAGCATGTTATGTTTAAAGGCCTACTGAAACCCACTACTCATACTTGCCAACCTTGAGACCTCCAATTTCGGGAGGTGTGGGTGGGTGCGGGGGGCGTGGTTGGGGCGGGGGCGTGGTTGGGGGCGTGGTTAAGAGGGGAGGAGTATATTTACAGCTAGAATTCACCAAGTCAAGTATTTCATATATATATATATATATATATATATATATATATATATATATATATATATATATATATATATATATCCCCGCGACCCCGAAGGGAATAAGCGGTAGAAGATGGATGGATGGATATATATACATATATATATATATATATATATATATATATATATATATATGTGTGTGTATTAGAGATGCGCGGATAGGCAATTATTTCATCCGCAACCGCATCAGAAAGTCGTCAACCATCCGCCATCCACCCGATGTAACATTTGATCAGAACCGCATCCGCTCGCACCCACCCGTTGTTATATATCTAATATAGACGATGCAAGGCATTAGTGAGGTTATAAAGCTTTTGCCTGTTAAAGAAAGGAGACTGATCCAATGCAGTGCAGACATTCGCGTGCCACGCTGTCACAACCCAGACGCACACCAGTGCGCAATCATATGGGAGCCGCGCTGAGCGCACCTCCAAGCGCGTCTCGCTGCCGGCGACGGCCGCGTATGAGCCCGATGCTCCAGCGCCATCCATTTTCAGGGCTAGTTGATTCGGCAGATGGGTTGTTACACACTCCTTAGCGGGTTCCGACTTCCATGGCCACCGTCCAGCTGCTGTCTATATCAACCAGGGTGAGCCCCACCCCTTTCGTGAGCGCACTGCGCGCGGAGTGACCCCTGTTACGCGCCCCCGGCAATGGGGGTGGCGGGCAGGTAAGCTGCGTGGGCGGAGCGCGCGGAGTGACCCCTGTTACGAGCCCCCGGCCACGGGGGTGGCGGGCAGGTAAGCTGCTTACCTGCTGCACGTGACGCCGGCCGCGGCGAAGGCGGACGAGGCGGGATGTCGGTGCGGTGGGCGCGGTGGTGACCCTGGACGTGCGTCGGGCCCTTCTCGCGGATCGCCTCAGCTACGGCTCCCGGTGGGGCCCTCTCGGGGGAAGGGGCCTCGGTCCCGGACCCCGGCGAGGCGTCCCTTCTCCGTTCCGTAAAAGTGTCCATCTCTTTTTTTTTTTTTTTTCTGTTGTGGCATATGCAGCAGGTGCCTGCTCGTTTTTCGTATGTGGGTAACAACATTTAACTATGTATATATATTTCCGAATTGGTTTAACTGCCACCCGCCTGAATCTATTTAAAATCTAATTTTTTTAAATTTCATCCGCCCGATCCGCGGATAATCCGCGGACTCCGCGGTTGTGCCCGCAAACCGCGCATCTCTAATGTGTGTGTATATATATATATATATATATATATATATATATATATATATATATATATATATATATATATATATATAAATAAAAGAAATACTTGAATTTCAGTGTTCATTTATTTACACATATACACACACATAACACTCATCTACTCATTGGTGAGTTAAGGGTTGAATTGTCCATCCTTGTTCTATTCTCTGTCACTATCTTTCTAACCATGCTGAACACCCTCTCTGATGATGCATTGCTGTGTGGCACGCACAAAAGTGCTTTCATCAAATGCACTAGATGGCAGTATTGTCCTGTTTAAGAGTGTCACAACATTGCTGTTTACGGCAAACGGACTGCTTTACTGTAGACGTTCTTTATATTGTGGGAAATCGGACTCAGGTCCGCATGGAGCTGGAGGGGGCGTGGCCTCCAGCTCCGCCTGGATTTCGGGAGATTTTCAGGAGAAAATTTGTCCCGGGAGGTTTTCGGGAGAGGTGCTGAATTTCGGGAGTCTCCCGGAAAATCCGGGAGGGTTGGCAAGTATGCCACTACTACCGACCACGCAGTCTGATAGTTTATATATCAATGATGAAATCTTAACATTGCAACACATGCCAATACGGCCGGGTTAGCTTACTAAAGTGCAATTTTAAATTTCGCGCGAAATATCCTGCTGAAAACGTCTCGGTATGATGACGTCAGCGCGTGACGTCACGGATTGTAGAGGACATGTTGGGACAGCATGGTGGCCAGCTATTAAGTTGTCTGTTTTCATCGCAAAATTCCACAGTATTCTGGACATCTGTGTTGGTGAATCTTTTGCAATTTGTTCAATGAACAATGGAGACAGCAAAGAAGAAAGCTGTAGGTGGGAAGCGGTGTATTGCGGCCGGCTGCAGCAACACAAACACAGCCGGTGTTTCATTGTTTACATTCCCGGAAGATGACAGTCAAGCTTTACCATTGGTCTGTGGAGAACTGGGACAACAGAGACTCTTACCAGGAGGACTTTGAGTTGGATGCGCAGACGCGGTACCGTGAGTACGCTTCCAAACATTTGATCGCTTGCCCGTACGTGCGTGCCGCTATGTACATGTCACGTACGTAACTTTGGGGAAATATATGTGCCGTATGAACTTTGGGGAGGTGAACGGTACTTTGGGCTGTGAGATTGAGTGTGTTGTGCAGGTGTTTGAGTTGTATTGACGGGAGGGGGCAGATGTTTGTTATGCGGGATTAATTTGTGGCATATTAAATATAAGCCTGGTTGTGTTGTGGCTAATAGAGTATATATATGTCTTGTGTTTATTTACTGTTTTAGTCATTCCCAGCTGAATATCAGGTCCCACCCGCCTCTCACAGCATCTTCTCTACCTGAATCGCTCCCACTGCCCTCTAGTCCTTCACTCTCACTTTCCTCATCCACGAATCTTTCATCCTCGCTCAAATTAATGGGGAAATCGTCGCTTTCTCGGTCCGAATCGCTCTCGCTGCTGGTGGCCATGATTGGAAACAATGTGCAGATGTGAGGATGGAGTTCCTGTGCGCAGGTGAGCCTCACACTCACCGTGCTCTGAACGTGGAATCGATAGTAGAAGTAGGCAATATCAGTCTTCATTTTCAGTGGAAATCCCTGGAGAAAGTTCCGTCTTTTGTCGCAAAAAAAGCTAGAAAAACAATAAAAATGAGTAGTTACGATTCCAGCCTATGTAAGACATTTTAACCGGAGCGTGATCTCTTCGCTAGTTTTCCTCTGAAATTCGAGGTTTTCGGATTTTCTAATTTGCCGCCGCGTGGTGCGTAATGCAGCCGATATGAGGTCAGCGGTGGGGAACATGTGGCAGCACCTCGGCCGGTCAAAACATGACCTCAATTATGCCACGCGCGTCTTTAGCTTCTCCCGGGTCGTCAACAAGGGCCCTGCAGAAAAATTGAGGGCAAGTGGATCATTTGTGTGGTGTTAGTCTTTCACGATTATGCCCTTGCATGACGTATCAAGTGCACCCTTACTAGACTGTTTCCTAGAATACAAAATAGGTAAGTATAATAATCAACCAAAATCATGTGTAAATAATGCCTATAGCTAGATGAACCATCTGTGGCTGTGAAGTGAACACTCGTAAGGTTGTAAATACTGTATAGAGTAGGCTCACCCATGTGGTTCCTGTGGATGTGAACGCAAGTTGTAATTACTATAGTGACTGAAACAGACAAAGTCATGTGTAAATAATGCCAATAAGTAGATGAACCATCTGTGGCTGTGAAGTAAACACTAGTAAGGTTGTAAATACTGTATAGAGTAGGCTAACCCATGTGGTTCCCGTGGATGTGAACACAAGTTGCAATTGTTGTAGTGACTAAATAACATAGTGACTGAAACTGACCAAGTAATGTGTAAATAATGTCAATAACTAGATGAACCACCGGTGCCTGTGAAGTGGACACTAGTGAGGTTGTGAATAATGTATGGAGTAGGCTAACCCATGTGGTTTCTGTGGATGTGAACGCAAGTTGTAATTACTATAGTGACTGAAACAGACAAAGTCATGTGTAAATAATGCCAATAACTAGATGAACCATCTCTGGCTGTGAAGTGAACACTAGTAAGGTTGTAAATACTGTATGGAGTAGGCTCACCCATGTGGTTCCTGTGGATGTGAACACATTTTGTAATTACCGTCGTGACTACACAACATACTGACTGAAACAGACAAAGTAATGCGTAAATAATGCCAATAACTAGATGAACCATCTGTGGCTGTGAAGTGAACACTAGTAAAGTTGTAAATACTGTATAGAGTAGGCTCACCCATGTGGTTCCTGTGAATGTTAACACAAGTTGTAATTACTATAGTGACTGAAACAGACAAAGTAATGTGTTAATAATGTCAACAACTCGATGAACCATTTGTGGCTGTGAAGTGAACACTCGTAAGGTGGTAAATAGTTTATAGAGTAGGCTAACCCATGTGGTTCCTGTGGATGTGAACACAAGTTGTAAATTACTGTCATGACTAAATAACATAGTGACTGAAACAGACAAAGTAATGTGTAAATAATGTCAATGACTAGATGAACCATCTGGTCCTGTGAAGTGAACACTAGTAAGGTGGTAAATACTGTATAGAGTAGGCTAACCCATGTGGTTCCTGTGGATATTAACACAAGTTGCAATTGTTGTAGTGACTAAATAACATAGTGACTGAAACAGACCAAGTAATGTGTAAATAATGTCAATAACTGGATGAACCATCTGTGCCTGTGAAGTGAACACAAGTAAGGTTGTAAATACTGTATAGAGTAGGCTCACCCATGTGGTTCCTGTGGATGTGAACACAAGTTGTAATTACTATATTGACTGAAACAGACAAAGTAATGTGTAAATAATGCCAATAACTAGATGAACCATCTCTGGCTGTGAAGTGAACACTAGTAAGGTTGTAAATACTGTATAGAGTAGGCTCACCCATGTGGTTCCTGTGGATGTGAACACATTTTGTAATTACCGTCGTGACTACACAACATACTGACTGAAACAGACAAAGTAATGTGTAAATAATGCCAATAACTAGATGAACCATCTGTGGCTGTGAAGTGAACACTAGTAAGGTTGTAAATACTGTATAGAGTAGGCTCACCCATGTGGTTCCTGTGGATGTTAACACAAGTTGTAATTACTATAGTGACTGAAACAGACAAAGTAATGTGTAAATAATGTCAACAACTCGATGAACCATTTTTGGCTGTGAAGTGAACACTCGTAAGGTGGTAAATAGTTTATAGAGTAGGCTAACCCATGTGGTTCCTGTGGATGTGAACACAAGTTGTAAATTACTGTCGTGACTAAATAACATAGTGACTGAAACAGACAAAGTAATGTGTAAATAATGTCAATGACTAGATGAACCATCTGGTCCTGTGAAGTGAACACTAGTAAGGTGGTAAATACTGTATAGAGTAGGCTAACCCATGTGGTTCCTGTGGATATTAACACAAGTTGCAATTGTTGTAGTGACTAAATAACATAGTGACTGAAACAGACCAAGTAATGTGTAAATAATGTCAATAACTGGATGAACCATCTGTGCCTGTGAAGTGAACACTCGTAAGGTTGTAAATACTGTATAGAGTAGGCTCACCCATGTGGTTCCTGTGGATGTGAACACAAGTTGTAATTACTACATTGACTGAAACAGACAAAGTCATGTGTAAATAATGCCAATAACTAGATGAACCATCTCTGGCTGTGAAGTGAACACTAGTAAGGTTGTAAATACTGTATAGAGTAGGCTCACCCATGTGGTTCCTGTGGATGTGAACACATTTTGTAATTACTGTCGTGACTACACAACATACTGACTGAAACAGACAAAGTAATGTGTAAATAATGTCAATGACTAGATGAACCATCTGGTACTGTGAAGTGAACACTCGTAAGGTTGTAAATACTGTATAGAGTAGGCTCACCCATGTGGTTCCTGTGGTTGTTGACACAAGTTTTAATTACTATAGTGACTGAAACAGACAAATTAATGTGTAAATAATGCCAATAACTAGATGAACCATCAATGGCTGTGAAGTGAACACTCGTAAGGTTGTAAATACTGTACAGAGTAGGCTAACCCATGTGGTTCCTGTGGATGTGAACACATGTTGTAGTTACTGTATTGACTAAATAAGATAGTAACTGAAACAGAAAAAGTCATTGGTAAATAATGCCAAAAACTAGATGAACCATCTGTGGCTATGAAATGAACACTAGTAAGGTTGTAAATACTGTATAGAGTAGGCTAACCAATGTGGTCCCTGTGGATGTGAACACAAGTTGTAATTACTGTAATGACTAAATAACACATTGTCTGAAACAGACAAAATTATGTGTAAATAATGTCAATAACTAGATGAACCATCGGTGGCTGTGAAGTGAACACTCCTAAGGTTGTAAATACTGTATAGAGTAGGCTAACCAATGTGGTCCCTGTGGATGTGAACACAAGTTGTAATTACTGTAATGACTAAATAACACATTGTCTGAAACAGACAAAATTATGTGTAAATAATGTCAATAACTAGATGAACCATCGGTGGCTGTGAAGTGAACACTCCTAAGGTTGTAAATACTGTATAGAGTAGGCTCACCCATGTGGTTCTTGTGGATGTGAACACACGTTTTAATTACTGCAGTGACTAAATAACATAGTGAGTGAAACACACCAAGTAATGTGTAAATAATGTCAATAACTAGATGAACCATCTGTGGCTGTGAAGTGAACACTAGTAAGGTTTTAAATACTGTATGGAGTAATAATAACTGGGATTTATATAGCGCTTTTCTAAGTACCCAAAGTCGCTTTACATGTAGAACCCATCAATCATTCACACCTGGTGGTGGTAAGCTACTTATATAGCCACAGCTGCCCTGGGGTAGACTGACGGAAGCGTGGCTGCAATTTGCGCCAACGGCCCCTCCGACCACCACCTATCATTCTTCATTCAATTCACCGGTGTGAGTGGCACCGGGGGCAAAGGGTGAAGTGTCCCGCCCAAGGACACAACGGCAGCGATTTTTTGGATGGTAAGAGGCGGGGAGCGAACCTGCAACCCTCAGGTTTCTGGCACGGTTGCTCTACCCACTACGCCATGCCGCCGCAGGCATGGCGTAGTAGGCTAACCCATGTGGTTCCTGTGGATGTGAACACATTTTGTAATTACTGTCGTGACTACATAAAATACTGACTAAAACAGACAAAGTAATGTGTAAATAAAGTCAATAACTAGATGAACCATCGGTGGCTGTGAAGTGAACACTAGTAAGGTTGTAAATACTGTATGGAGTAGACTAACCCATGTGGTTCCTGTGGATGTAAACACAAGTTGTAATTACTATAGTGATTGAAACAGACAAATTAATGTGTAAATAATGTCAATAACTAGATGAACCATCGGTGGCTGTGAAGTGAACACTCGTAAGGTGGTAAATAGTGTATAGAGTAGGCTAACCCATGTGGTTCCTGTGGATGTGAACACAAGTTGTAAATTACTGTAGTGACTAAATAACATAGTGACTGAAACAGACAAAGTAATGTGTAAATAATGTCAATGACTAGATGAACCATCGGTGCCTGTGAAGTGGACACTAGTGAGGTTGTGAATAATGTATGGAGTAGGCTAACCCATGTGGTTCCTGTGGATGTTGACACAAGTTGTAATTACTTTAGTGACTGAAACAGACAAAGTGATGTGTAAATAATGTCAATAACTAGATAAACCATCTGTGCCTGTGAAGTGAACACTAGTAAGGTCGTAAATACTGTATAGAGTAGGCTAATCCATGTGGTTCCTGTGGATGTGAACACAAGTTGTAAATTACTGTCGTGACTAAATAACAGTGACTGAAACAGACAAAGTAATGTGTAAATAATGTCAATGACTAGATGAACAATCTGGTCCTGTGAAGTGAACACTCGTAAGGTGGTAAATACTGTATAGAGTAGGCTCACCCATGTGGTTCCTGTGGATATTAACACAAGTTGTAATTACTGTAGTGACTAAATAACATAGTGACTGAAACAGACAAAGTAATGTTTAAATAATGCCGATAACTAGATGAACCATCGGTGGCTGTGAAGTGAACACTTGTAAGGTTGTAAATACTGTATAGAGTAGGCTAACCCATGTGGTTCTTGTGGATGTGAACACAAGTTGTATTTACTGTAGTGACTAAATAATATAGTGACTGAAACAGACCAAGTTATGTGTAAATAATGTCAATAACTACATGAACCATCTGTGGCTGTGAAGTGAACATTAGTAAGGTTGTAAATACTGTATAGAGTAGGCTAACCCATGTGGTTCCTGTGGTGGCTAAATAACATAGTGACTGAAACAGACATAGTGATTAATTTGGATGAACGGGCTATGTATGTATGTAAATTTTGTGTAATTTTTCAATTCTTTAAACATTAAAACATCTTTATAAGGTGTTTTTTTGGCAAATTTTTGCATGTTCATTGTCCCAGACCCCCGGCTTATTTTCAGTCTTTTTCATTATATTCAAATCACATGCCTGACTATTTTTCTGTTATTTCTATACCAAACCAAAACATAACACAAACGTTTTAAGTGCACCCTTACTAGACCGTTTCCTCGAACACAAAATAGGTCCACTGCAGTGTACTGTTGTGTCGCATCCATTCAGGACATTAGGCATTCCAGCATCTGATAGGTGCTGTCAGTGCCACCACAGCAGCCGCTCCTCATCACACTTGGTGAAGCGTGCGACTCAAACAGCGTGTATCGCCACGCATCATGCGCCGAAACAAGGCGATGGCCGTCAGTGCACGCGATTGTTTTGGTGCTGGCAGTGTGTTCAGATCACTCATTATTTTCATGTGCGGGGGAAATGCCAGGAGGAGAATGCAGAGCCGTTTACCTGGAGCTGGGCGATAAGGCTAAAAACTGTTTTTCCATCGGTTGATATCAATAATTATTGATATTTTTTATGACAGTGAAATTGGGGGGGATTCCTGGTAATTCTGGGTAATATGGGAATTTTCTAAACTGGGAAACATGCAGGCTTGAATGTCCAGGGTGAGTGGAGTGTGTGGATGTTGGGACGCTTCCATTCGGTTGAGAAATGTGGAATGTGAAGAGGTTTGTATATTGGACATTCATTTTCAATGGGGAGTGGATTCCTGGTAATTCTGGGTAATCAGGGAATTCTCTAAACCGGGAAGCATGCAGGCGTGAATGTTCAGGGTGAGTGGTGTGTGTGGATTTTGGAACGGTTGAAGTCGGTTGAGAAATGTGGGATATGGAGAGGTTTGTATATTGCCCATTCATTGTCAATGGAGAGAAAAGTACCGGAAATTCCAGGAAAACCAAGAATGTGGGGAAAGGGAAAACATGTTTTGCGTTCGATATATTGGAAGAGTAGTGTGTAGTAGTGTTGAAACTTCCGAATCAGTAAAAAAAAATATGCAGCAGCATTTTGGGAATTTAGAGCATTGTATAACTATAAATATGTCCATTCATTTAAATGGGAATTTTCTGGAAATTTGGGAATTTTTTAAAGTAAACACTTCGAATCGGTTGAGAAATGTGGGATATGGAGAGGTTTGTATATTGGACATTCATTTTTAATGGGGGAAAATTCCTGGTAATTCTGGGTAATCAGGGAATTTTCTAAACCGGGAAACTTGAAGGCTTGAATGTCCAGGGTGAGTGGTGTGTGTGGACATTGGAATGGTTGAAAATGGATGACAAATGTGGGATATGGCGTAGGTTGTATATTTCCTATTCATTGTCAAAGGAGAGAAAATTCCGGGAAATTCCAGGAAAACCAATAATTTTGGGAAAGGTAAAACTTGTTTTGCGTTCGATATATTGGAAGAGTAGTGTGTGTGGATGGTTGAAACTTCCGAATCAGATTAAAAAAAATGCAGCTGCATTTTGGGAATTTTGAGCATTTTTTAACTATAAATATCCATTCATTTGAATGGGAATTTCCTGGAAATCTGAGATTTTTTGAAAGTAAACGCTTCGAATCGGTTGAGAAATGTGGGGTATAGAGAGGTTTGCATATTGGACATTCATTTTCAATGGGGAGGAAATTCCTGGTAATTCTGGGTAATTAGGGAATTTTCTATACCGGGAAACATGCAGACTTGAATGTCCAGGGTGAGTGGAGTGTGTGGATGTCGGAACGTTTCAAATCGGATGAAAAATGTGGGATATGGAGAGGTTTGTATATTGCCAATTCATTGCCAATGAAGAGAAAAGTACCAGAAATTCCAGGAAAATCAAGAATTTGGGGAAAGGGAAAACATGTTTTGCGTTCGATATATTGGAAGAGTGTGTGTGGATGGTTGAAACTTCCAAATCAGGTAAAAAATAATGGAGCAACATTTGGGGAATTTAGAGCATTGTAGAACTATAAATATGACCATTAATTTGAATAGGAATTCCCTGGTAATTTGGGAATTTCTGAAAGTAAACGATTCGAATCGGTTGAGAAATGTGGGATATGGAGAGGTTTGTATATTGGACATTCATTTTTAATGGGGGAAAATTCCTGATAATTCTGGGTAATCAGGAAATTTTCTAAACCCGGGAAATTTGAAGGCTTGAATGTCCAGGGTGAGTGGTGTGTGTGGATGTTGGAACGGTTGAAATCGGATGAGAAATGTGGGATACGGCGTAGGTTGTATATTTCCCATTTATTGTCAATGGAGACAAAATTCGGGGAAATTCCAGGAAAACCAAGAATTTTGGGAAAGGGAAAACATGTTTTGCGTTCGATATATTGGAAAGTAGTGTGTGTGGATGGTTGAAACTTCCGAATCAGGTAAAAAAAAATGCATCAACATTTTGGTAATTTAGAACATTGTAGAACTATAAATATGAATGGGCTATGTATGTATGTAAATTTTGTGTAATTTTTCAATTCTTTAAACATTAAAACATCTTTATAAGGTGTTTTTTTGGCAAATTTTTGCATGTTCATTGTCCCAGACCCCCGGCTTATTTTCAGTCTTTTTCATTATATTCAAATCACATGCCTGACTATTTTATTTAGAACATTGTAGAACTATAAATATGTCCATTCATTTGAATGGGAATTTCCTGGAAATTTGGGCATTTTTTTTAAGTAAACGCTTCAAATTGGTTGAGAAATGTAAGGTAGGGAGAGGTTTGTATATTGGACATTCCTTTTCAATGGAGAGTAAATTCCTGGAAATTCCAGGAAAACCAAGAATTTGGGGAAAGTGAAAACATGTTTTGCGTTCGATATATTGGAAAAGTAGTTTGTGTGGATGGTTGAAAGGTCCGAATCAGGTTAAAAAAAATGCAGCAACATTTTGGGAATATAGAGCATTGTAGAGCTATAAATATGTCCATTCATTTGAATACAACTTGGTATGTGACACATGCTAACTGCTAGCATGCTAATGTTAGCTTCTTAGCATGCTAAAATTAACATGCTAACTTTTTCAGCTAGTTTGGTATGTAACACGGTAGTCTTTTTTTTTTTTTCCACACCCACTGATTGATACTCGCCAACTCTTTGGGCTTATGCACAACACACACACACTCCTCCAAGTCCATGGCGCGATGAAACAGGTAGAAAATACTCACCGTTGTTTCACGGCCGTGGCTCTCAAGGATCGGCAGGAGGGTTTTTGTCAGTCGCATCAGTGGCAGGAAAAGGCTGCATGATGACTTTGGATGACCATTTATTATTTCCTTGGTCCGTGGGGACACACGTGATGAAACGCTGCGTGGGATGTTCTTGTCTCCCGGGGAGCGATGAGGATGCCTGCGCGGGTTTTCCACTAAACGGAATGTGTGTCTGCAGGAGAGGACCCCGAGACCAGACGGATGAGGACGGTAAAGAACATCGCTGACCTGCGGCAGAACCTGGAAGACACCATGTCCAGTCTCCGGGGGACACAGATCAGCCACAGGTAGGCTTGGCCTCGGTTCTGTTCCTATTTTATTGGTCCTTTTTATTTCTTTTTTGACAATACCTACCCCGATAATATTGTAGTGACTATATAACATAGTGACTGAAACAGACATAGTAATGTGTAAATAATATCAATAATAGACGAACCATCTGTGGCTGTGAAATGAACATCAATAAGGTTGTAAATACTGTATAGAGTAGGCTAACCCATGTGGTTCCTGTGGATGTCAACACAAGTTGTAATTACTATTGTGACTGAAACAGACAAAGTAATGGGTAAATAATGTCAACAACTCGATGAACCATTTGTGGCTGTGAAGTGAACACTAATAAGGTTGTAAATACTGTATAGAGTAGGCTAACCCATGTGGTTCCTGTGGATGCGAAAACAAGTTGTAAATACTGTAGTGACTAAATAACAGTGACTGAAACAGACAAAGTTATGTGTAAACAATATCAATAACTAGATGGAGGCTGTGAAGTGAACACTAGTAAGGTTGTAAATACTGTATAGAGTAGGCTCACCCATGTGGTTCCTGTGGATGTGAACACATGTTGTAATTACTTTAGTAACTGAAACAGACAAAGTAATGTGTAAATAATGTCAATAACTAGATGAACCATCTGTGGCTGTGAAGTGAACACTGATAAGGTTGTAAATACTGTTTGGAGTAGGCTTACCCATGTGGTTCCTGTGGATGTGAACACAAGTTGTAATTACTATAGTGACTGAAACAGACAATGTAATGTGTAAATAATGTCAATAACTACATGAACCATCTGTGGCTGTGAAGTGAACACTAGTAAGGTTGTAAATACTGTATAGAGTATGCTCACCCATGTGGTTCCTGTGGATGTTAACACAAGTTGTAATTACTTTAGTGACTGAAACAGACAAATTAATGTGTAAATAATGTCAATTAATAGATGAACCATCTGTGGCTGTGAAGTGAACACTCGTAAGGTTGTAAATACTGTATAGAGTAGGCTAACCCATGTGGTTCCTGTGGATGTGAACACAAGTTGCAATTACTGTAGTGACTAAATAACATAGTGACTGAAAGGAGTAGGCTCACCCACGTGGTTCCTGTGGATGTGAACTAAGGCTGGGTGAAATGGCCTTTTGTTAATATCTCAATATTTTTAGGACATTTCATGATACCTGATACATATCTCCATATTTTGCCTTAGCCTTGAATGAACATATGATGCATATAATTACAGCAGTATGATGATTCTATGTGTCTACATTAAGTCTTCATACTGCATTAATATATGCTACTTTTAAACTTTCATGCAGAGAGGGAAATCACAACTAAAAGTGTATTTATTAAACAGTTATTAAGCAGTGGCACAAACATTCATGTCATTTCAAAACAGAAAGTGCAAGATTGTCAGAGACATTTTAAAACAAGCTATTAGTGCACTTTTGTGCATGATGTCACTAAGATGACGTATCAAAACAACACTAAATTAAAGTGCACTTTTTGTACCGAACGCCACTACAATATTTTAAAACAAATAAAGTGCACTTTTGTGCATGATGTCACACAAGATATAAGCTGCATAATAGGAAATCAAATAGTGTATGTCCTTCGCTATGTGGTAGGTTCCTGCGGACGTTATCTCTATCTTGATGTGGAAATGGTTCCTTGGCCATTTTGTGGGTGTGGCACCCAACGGAGATGTTGACATGCGGAGTTTCAAGCCCTTTTCATTCTCTAGTGGGTGACTTTTCAAATGATGCTACAAATTAGTAGTACAGTGCATTAAAAAAATAATAAAATAAAATAAAAAACAAAAAAAATTAAAATTAAATTAAAAAAATGCAACAAAAAAATACTAAAAAAAAAAAATACAAATAAAAACTAGAACAGTCTAATAACTAAAACTATTACGCATATATCTAAAAAAAAGGCTTTTTTAAAAAGAAGGGTTTTTAAGCCTTTTTAAAAGCATCCACAGTCTGTGGTGCCCTCAGGTGGTCAGGGAGAGCATTCCACAGACTGGGAGCGGCGGAGCAGAAAGCCCGGTCTCCCATAGTTCGGAGCTTTGTCCTCGGAGGTTAGCCTGTCCGGAGCGGAGGTGTCGTGTGGAGGATTTGAGGGTGAACAGTTCTTTGAGGTAGAGGGGAGCATTTCCATGGAGGCACTGGTGAGTTAGTAGGGAGACTTTGTATTCAATCCTGAGAAGGGATTTGAGAACTGGTGTGATGTGGTCGTAGTTCCGCACTCTCATCAGGATCCGAGCAGCACTATTTTGTAAGTACTGCCGCAATTTCATGCTGTGAATCACAAATGGCTATTCAGATAAAGGAAGTTAGCTAATAGAATAAACATTGTTTGTACTCTTTATGATTTTTGCATGATTTTTGCATTCGGAGCAGTTAGAAGTGGAGAGGGAGTCGAAGAGACAGAAATTGGCAGTAAAATCCGAGGTGGAGTCCACGAAAGCGTAAACAAAAAGGAAAATGCAAGCTGCGCAAATAAACCAACACAAAAGGTCAACACACATGGTCACACACGACACAACCTGCCCACTGAACTTTGTGGGTATTATGAAAAAAAACATTTAAGTACCGCATATGATTCAAAATGACACCCATTTAAATCCAGTGCAATGCATGATGGGAAATATGCAAAACACTCCCCACACTTATCCAATTTTAGCTGCTTGATATTTCTGATAATCATTAATTATATATCCAGTATATTAATATAATATTTACATATATATGTGAACATGTACACATATATATGTATATGTAAATATATATGTATATGTACATGTGCATATGTACAAACCCCGTTTCCATATGAGTTGGGAAATTGTGTTAGATGTAAATATAAACGGAATACAATGATTTGCAAATCATTTTCAACCCATATTCAATTGAATGCGCTACAAAGACAACATATTTGATGTTCAAACTGATAAACTTTATTATATTTTGCATATAATAATTAACTTAGAATTTCATGGCTGCAACACGTGCCAAAGTAGTTGGGAAAGGGCATGTTCACCACTGTGTTACATGGCCTTTCCTTTTAACAACACTCAGTAAACGTTTGGGAACTGAGCAGACACATTTTTGAAGCTTCTCAGGTGGAATTCTTTCCCATTCTTGCTTGATGTACAGCTTAAGTTGTTCAACAGTCCGGGGGTCTCCGTTGTGCTATTTTAGGCTTCATAATGCGCCACACATTTTCAATGGGAGACAGGTCTGGACTACAGGCAGGCCAGTCTAGTACCCGCACTCTTTTACTATGAAGCCACGTTGATGTAACACGTGGCTTGGCATCGTCTTGCTGAAATAAGCAGGGGCGTCCATGGTAACATTGCTTGGATGGCAACATATGTTTCTCCAAAACCTGTATGTACCTTTCAGCATTAATGGCGCCTTCACAGATGTGTAAGTTACCCATGTCTTGGGCACTAATACACCCCCATACCATCACACTTGCTGGCTTTTCAACTTTGCGCCTATAACAATCCGGATGGTTCTTTTCCTCTTTGGTCCGGAGGACACGACGTCCACAGTTTCCAAAAACAATTTGAAATGTGGACTCGTCAGACCACAGAACACTTTTCCACTTTGTATCAGTCCATCTTAGATGAGCTCAGGCCCAGCGAAGCTAACGGCGTTTCTGGGTGTTGTTGATAAACGGTTTTCGCCTTGCATAGGAGAGTTTTAACTTGCACTTACAGATGTAGCGACCAACTGTAGTTACTGACAATGGGTTTCTGAAGTGTTCCTGAGCCCATGTGGTGATATCCTTTACACACTGATGTCGCTTGTTGATGCAGTACATCCTGAGGGATCGAAGGTCACGGGCTTAGCTGCTTACGTGCAGTGATTTCTCCAGATTCTCTGAACCCTTTGATGATATTACGGACCGTAGATGGTGAAATCCCTAAATTCCTTGCAATAGTTGGTTGAGAAAGGTTTTTCTTAAACTGTTCAACAATTTTCTCACGCATTTGTTGACAAAGTGGTGACCCTCGCCCCATCCTTGTTTGTGAACGACTGAGCATTTCATGGAATCTACTTTTCTCCCCAATCATGGCACCCACCTGTTCCCAATTTGCCTGTGGGATGTTCCAAATAAGTGTTTGATGAGCATTCCTCAACTTTATCAGTATTTATTGCCACCTTTCCCAACTTCTTTGTCACGTGTTGCTGGCATCAAATTCTAAAGTAAAAAAGTTTATCAGTTTGAACATCAAATATGTTGTCTTTGTAGCATATTCAACTGAATATGGGTTGAAAATGATTTGCAAATCATTGTATTCCGTTTATATTTACATTTAACACAATTTCCCAACTCATATGGAAACGGGGTTTGTATATATATATATATATATATATATATATATATATATATATATACAAATTGTTGCGTTTTGGACCAGTTGTTCCTCCCAGGGAATTCAAGTCACAAGTCGCTCCCAAGCTCTTTACGACACTTAAAGCTGAGTAGAAAAACCACCAGAGACAGAATAGGTATTTTGTAATACATTTGCAAAGCTTTGCATATATATATACACATTGAGAACAGTCCAGCATAGAACATTCTATCGCGCCGCCAAGATGGTCTGCCCCCCCGAAAAACCCTCTCCCCTCTTAAGTCCCTGGCAGTCATGTCTCTCTAGCCAAAACAAATGTCCATTATGTCTCTCTCTAACATTCCTCACTTCAAGGTTAAGCACACAGTTTTGCAGACAACCAAAAGACCACATTTGGAAGAAAAACACTCGCTGTTTTGTAATATGAAAATGAAATGAAAAGAAGTAACACTTAAATTCGGATATCTGCCTCCGACAATATATATAAATATGTATACATATATACATAAATATGTATACATATATACATAAATATGTATATATTTACATAAATATGTATATATGTATGCTGTGGAAACTTGTTTCATGAACGTTTCTCCACTAGGAGCTTTTGTTTGTTTTATTTCCAACCTGCTCCTGCGATTGTTCTATTTCTACTTCTCCTTGCACAGTATGCGCTGCCCAACTATTGCGGCAGGGATGCCAAGTTTGAAGGCGTCCAAGCTGATACCGCCCCCCTACCTGGCTGGCTCGGCCAATCACAGCCGGGCACTGACGCAGAAATTCATCAGAGAATTCTGCCAGTGGATAATTTTAGGACAGCGAAACCTTTTTTTTGGCTCAGGAATGTTTAACGGTGATGAAAAGTACGGGACAATAGTTGCACTCTCACTTTGGAGCGCAAACCTTTTTTTTATGATTTAAAAAAAAAGAAGCACAAACCTGTCCTAAATGTCCTAGAATTAAGATTCCAGATGGTTTAGGCCACAACATTAGGTACCATCCAAGGAGATGTTGTATCCAACATTTCTTGACAATGTGGGTGTGTGTTTAAAAAAAAGACAATTCGCGAGGAGTGCATTAATGTCACTAATAAGTATGGAATAGGGTTGTCCTGATACCAATATTTTAGTACCGGTACCAATACGTATTTTGATACTTTTTGGTACTTTTCTAAATAAAGGGGACCACAAAAAAATTTCATTATTGTTAAGTTAAAGTAGCAATGATCGTCACACACACACTAGGTGTGGCGAAATTATTCTCTGCATTTGACCCATCACCCTTCATCACCCCCTGGGAGGTGAGGGGAGCAGTGAGCAGCAGCGGTGGGCAGCGCCCGGGAATCATTTTTGGTGATTTAACCCCCAATTCCAACCCTTGATGCTGAGTGGCAAGCAGGGAGGTAATGGCTCCCATTTTTATAGTCTTTGGTATGACTCAGCCGGGGTTTGAACTCACAACCTACCCATCTCAAGGCGGACACTCTAACCATTGGCTTTATTTTAACAACAAATCTTAGGGTACATGAAACATATGTTTATTATTGTCCTTAAATAAAATAGTGAACATACTATGTCTTTTAGTAGTAAGTAAACAAACAAAGACTCCTAATTAGTCTATGCAGTAACATATTGTGTCATTTATACACCTATTATTTTGTACACATTATGAAGGACAAACTGTAAAAATGTATTATTAATCCACCTTTTCATTTACTGTTAATATCTGCTTATTTTCTGTTTTAACATGTTCTATCTACACTTCTGTTAAAATGTAATAATCACTTATTCTTCTCTTCTTTGATGCTTTACATTAGTTTTGGATGATACCACACATTTAGGTATCGATCCGATACCAAGTAGTTACAGGATCATACATTGGTCATATTCAAAGTCCTCATGTGTCCAGGGACTTATTTACTGAGTTTATAAACATAATATACATTTTTAAAAAAGGAAAAAAGATTTTGTGGTGATAAAAAATATCGATATACAGTAATCATAGTAGTAATCATATAAGACTAAGGTCTATATTAGTTATATCAGCCTACTATCAAAATTACTTTGATAGTAGGCTGATATAACTAATATAGACCCTTACATCATGTGTTGTCTTCATTATAACACTTATATAAGACTTTTAAAGTCATTTGATAGTAGGCTAATATAACTAATATAGACACTTACGTCATGTGTTGTCTTCATTATAAAAGTTATACAAGTGTCAAGACTTGGACTTTGGCTTGGTTTGTTCTCCCGAGGTGCAAGTGAATTGTACTGGTCAAGGCTTGAAGGTGGGTACATGATTTATTTAAACTATCAAAAAAAAGAATAAACGAAAACAAAACTAGACTATAAACACAAAACTTGCGCATTGGCAGAAACTATGAACAATTAAACAAAACACTAACTGTGGCTTAATAAAGAAAACTTACTTGGCATGGACAAAAAAGGAGCAGCGTGAACGATGAACATGAAAAGGAGTTAGAAATGTGTCGAGCATAAATGTGGGGAGGTCGTCAGAAAGACAAACTGAAAAACACTGAACTTAAATACTACAGACATGATTAACGAAAACAGGTGCGTGACTCAAGACGTGAAACAGGTGCGTGACGTGACAGGTGAAAACTAATGGGTTGCTATGGTGACAATCAAGAGTGCACAATGAGTCCAAACGTGGAACAGGTGAAACTAATGGGGTAATCGTGGAAACAAGACAAGGGAGTGAAAAGACAGAAACTAAAGAGTCCTATAACTAAACAAAACATGACTTAAAACAAAACATGATTACACAGACATGACAACAAGACTTTTAAAGTAATTTTGATAGTAGGTTAATATAGACACATCATGTGTTGCTTTCATTATGACACTAAAATAAGACTGTTAAAGTCATTTTGATAGTAGGCTGATATAGCTAATATAGACACTTACATCATGTGTTGTCTTCTTTATAACACTTATATAAGACTTTTAAAGTCATTTTGATAGTAGGCTAATATAGACACTTACATCATGTGTTGCCTTCATTATGACACTTATATAAGACTTTTAAAGTCATTTTGACAGTTGGCTAATATAGACACTTACATCATGTGTTGCCTTCATTATGACACTTATATAAGACTTTTAAAGTCATTTTGACAGTTGGCTAATATAGACACTTACATCATGTGTTGCCTTCATTATAACACTTATATAAGACTTTTAAAGTCATTCTGATAGTAGGCTAATGTAGACACTTACATCATGTGTTGTCTTCAATATAACACTTATATAAGACTTTCAAAGTCATTTTGATAGTAGGCTAATATAGACACTTACATCATGTGTTGTCTTCAATATAACACTTATATAAGACTTTTAAAGTCATTCTGATAGTAGGCTAATATAGACACTTACATCATGTGTTGCCTTCATTATAACACTTATATAAGACTTTTAAAGTCATTTTGATAGTAGGCTAATATAGACACTTACATCATGTGTTGTCTTCTTTATAACACTTATATAAGACTTTTAATTTTTTGCAGCTCCAGACAGATTTTGTTGTTGTATTTTTGGTCCAATGTGGCTCTTTCAACATTTTGAGTTGTGGACTCCTTCACTATACAAACCTTTCGCTGTATGAACCTCGATTAAGTTCATAAACGGAGGTTCTGCTGTACTATTGAAGGTGTTGGATTACCTGGACTGAAAGCGGCAGCTCAGGTTTCTACATCTTCCTCAAATTATTAATGAGGCCTCCTTCTATTAATATTCTCATCTTCCATTCCCGGCGTTGAATGAAAAGCCCGCTCACCTGCTGGTTGACCATCCAACACCTGGCGAGGACATCATGATTATATCTCCTGGTCGTTTGTCCCCAGACCGTTTATCATCTCGGTGCATTTACCGAGGGGGATGGTGCGGACCGCCATGACGGATGCCTTTTCTGCGCGTTTGTTTTCCATTTTCTCATCTCTCCCTCCGAGGTTTGTCAGCCAGCCACGATCAATACCTGCTTGTGTTGTGCACCAGGTGGGATTCAGTGTCGCACTCACAGTCTCACGCACATCCACAGCTCTTATCCATCTCTGGCCAGCGAATGACTAATAATCTAGAAACTTCTTTTAAAGGCTGTGTTCACACTGCAGGGTCAGTCAGATGTCCAATTTGGATTTTGTGTCAAATACGTATTTTCCGGACTAAAAGGCGCACTTAAAATCCTTTCATTTTCTCAAAAATCGACAACGCGCCTTATAGCGCCTTAATGTACGGAATAATTCTGGTTGTGCTTACCGACCTCGAATGAATTTTATTTGGTACATGGTGTAATGATTAGTGTGACCAGTAGATGGCAAACACACATAAGAGATACGTGTAGACAGCAATATGACGGCAGTCACACATAAGAGATACATGTAGACTGCAATATGATGGCAGTCACACATAAGAGATACCTGTAGACTGCAATATGATGGCAGTCACACATAAGAGATATGTGTAGACCGCAATATGATGGCAGCCACACATAAGAGATATGTGTAGACTGCAATATGATGGCAGTCACACATAAGAGATACATGTAGACTGCAATATGACAGCAGTCACACATAAGAGATACGTGTAGACTGCAATATGATGGCAGTCACACATAAGAGATACGTGTAGACAGCAATATGACGGCACTCACACATAAGAGATACATGTAGACTGCAATATGATGGCAGTCACACATAAGAGATACCTGTAGACTGCAATATGATGGCAGTCACACATAAGAGATATGTGTAGACCGCAATATGATGGCAGCCACACATAAGAGATATGTGTAGACTGCAATATGATGGCAGTCACACATAAGAGATACCTGTAGACTGCAATATGATGGCAGTCACACATAAGAGATACATGTAGACTGCAATATGATGGCAGTCACACATAAGAGATACCTGTAGACTGCAATATGATGGCAGTCACACATAAGAGATACATGTAGACTGCAATATGACAGCAGTCACACATAAGAGATACCTGTAGACTGCAATATGATGGCAGTCACACATAAGAGACACGTGTAGACTGCAATATGATGGCAGTCACACATAAGAGATACGTGTAGACTACAATATGATGGCAGTCACACATAAGAGATACTTGTAGACTGCAATATGATGGCAGTCAAACATAAGAGATACGTGTAGACTGCAGTATGATGGCAGTCACACATAAGAGATACGTGTAGGCTGCAATATGATGGCAGTCACACATAAGAGATACGTGTAGACTGCAATATGATGGCAGTCACACATAAGAGATACGTGTAGACTGCAATATGATGGCAGTCACGCATAAGAGATATGTGTAGACCGCAATATGATGGCAGTCACACATAAGAGATACCTGTAGACTGCAATATGATGGCAGTCACACATAAGAGACACGTGTAGACTGCAATATGATGGCAGTCACACATAAGAGATACGTGTAGACTGCAATATGATGGCAGTCACACATAAGAGATATGTGTAGACTGCAATATGATGGCAGTCACACATAAGAGATACGTGTAGACTGCAATATGATGGCAGTCACACATAAGAGATACGTGTAGACTGCAATATGATGGCAGTCACACATAAGAGATACGTGTAGACTGCAATATGATGGCAGTCACACATAAGAGATACGTGTAGACTGCAATATGATGGCAGTCACACATAAGAGATATGTGTAGACTGCAATATGATGGCAGTCACGCATAAGAGATACGTGTAGACCGCAATATGATGGCAGTCACACATAAGAGATACGTGTAGACCGCAATATGATTGCAGTCACACATACGAGATACGTGTAGACTGTAATATGATGGCAGTCACACATAAGAGATATGTGTAGACTGCAATATGATGGCAGTCACACATAAATGATACGTGAAGACTGCAATATGATGGCAGTCACACATAAGAGATACCTCTAGACTGCAATATGATGGCAGTCACACATAAGAGATATGTGTAGACTGCAATATGATGGCAGTCACACATAAGAAATACCTGTAGACTGCAATATGATGGCATTCATACATAAGAGATATGTGTAGACTGCAATTTGATGGCAGTCACACATAAGAGATACGTGTAGACCGCAATATGACGGCAGTCACACATAAGAGATATGTGTAGACTGCAAAATGATGGCAGACACATAAGAGATACGTGTAGACCGCAATATGTTGGCAGTCACACATAAGAGATATGTGTAGATTGCAATTTGATGCGGTCACGCATAAGAGATACGTGTAGACTGCAATATGATGGCAGTCACACATAAGAGATACGTGTAGACTGCAATATGATGGCAGTCACACATAAGAGATACGGGTAGACTGCAATATGATGGCAGTCACACATAAGATATACGTGTAGACCGCAATATGATGGCAGTCACACATAAGAGATACGTGTAGACTGCAATATGATGGCAGTCACACATAAGAGATACCTGTAGACTGCAATATGATGGCAGTCACACATAAGAGATACGTGTAGGCCGCAATATGATGGCAGTCACATATAAGAGATACGTGTAGACTGCAATATGATGGCAGTCACACATAAGAGATACGTGTAGACTGCAATATGATGGCAGTAGGGTTTTACAGTGTACTGGTATTAGTATAGTACCGCGATACTAATGAATTAAAAAACGGTACTATACCGCCCTTGAAAAGTACCGGTCCACCATCCCCCTGCCTCCTTGTGGCCATCACGTCATGACATTGCCGGTTTATGAGCAGAGGAGCATGTTCGGCAGCGCACACACACAGAGTACATACAAGCAGACACAGTGTGTAGACAGAAAAGGGAGAACGGATGCATTTTGGCTTAAAAAGTAAAGATAAAGGTGAAGTTATAACACTGAAACACCCTCAGGAAGAGGTGCTTTAAGACATGGCAAGCTCGCTGGCGGATAAAGTTCAGCCATAGTCAGCAGTGTTTTAGCTACTTCCAAATCACTAATCTTACCCTCCATGGCGACAAATAAAGTAGGTTTCTTACAAGTACATTATCACTGGAGGACGAGGAATAGCTAAACATGCTTCACTACACACTGTAGGAGGATACAATACACTTACATCATGTGTTGTCTTCATTATGACACTTTTTTAAGATTGTTAAAGTCATTTTGATAGTAGGCTAATATAGCTAATATAGACACTTACATCATGTGTTGTCTTCATTATAACACTTATATAAGATTTTTAAAGTCATTTTGATAGTAGGCTAATATAGCTAATATAGACACTTACATCATATGTTGTTTTCATTATTTTAAAGTAATTTTGTTATTAGGTTAATATAGCTAATATAAACACGTACATCATATGTGTTGTCTTCATTATAACACTTATATACAACTTTTATAGTCATTTTGATAGTAGGCTAATATAGCTAATATAGACACATACAGTATGTGTTGTTTTCATTATTTTAAAGTAATTTTGATAGTAGGCTAATATAACTAATATAGACACTTACATCATGTGTTGTCTTCATTATAACACTTATATAAGACTTTTAAAGTCATTTTGATAGTAGGCTAATACAACTAATATAGACACTTACATCATGTGTAGTCTTCATTATAACACTTATATAAGACTTTTAAAGTAATTTTGATAGTAGGCTAATATAACTAATATAGACACGTACATCATGTGTTGTCTTCTATATAACACTTATATAAGACTTTTAAAGTCATTTTGATAGTAGGCTAATATAGACACTTACATCATGTGTTGTCTTCATTATAACGGAATATAAGACATATTAACATCATTTTGATAGTAGGCTGATATAGCTAATATAGACACTTACATCATGTGTTGTCTTCATTATAACACTTATATAAAACTTTTAAAGTCATTTTGATAGTAGGCTAATATAGCTAATATAGACACTTACATCTTGTGTTGTCTTTATTATAACACTTATGTAAGACTTTTAAAGTCATTTTGATAGTAGGCTTATACAACTAATATAGACACATCATGTGTTGCCTTCATTATAACACTTATATAAGACTTTCAAAGTCATTTTGATAGTAGGCTAATATAGCTTACATCATGTGTTGTCTTCATTATAACACTTATATAAGACTTTCAAAGTCATTTTGATAGTAGGCTAATATAGCTAATATAGACACATCATGTGTTGCCTTCATTATAACACTTACAAAATACTTTTAAAGTCATTTTTATAGTAGGCTAATATAGACACTTACATCATGTGTTGTCTTCATTATAACGGTTATATAAGACGTATTAACATCATTTTGATAGTAGGCTAATATAGCTAATATAGACACTTACATCATGTGTTGCCTTCATCATAACACGTATATAAGACTTATTAGCATCATTTTGATAGTAGGCTAATATAGCTGATAGTGACATTTACAGCATGGGTTGTCTTCATTATAAAAAAAAAAAGACTTTTCTAAAGTCATTTTGATAGGAGGCTAATACAGACACTTACATCATGTGTTGTCTTCATTATAAGACTTATTAGCATCATTTTGATAGTAGGCTAATGTAGACACTTACATCATGTGTTGCCTTCATCATAACACTTATATAAGACTTTTAAAGTCATTTTGATAGTAGGCTAATATAGTTGATATAGACACTTACAGTATGTGTTGTTTTCATTATTTTAAAGTAATTTTGATTGTAGGCTAATATAACTAATATAGTCACTTACCTCATGTGTTGTCTTCATTATAACACGTATATAAGACGTATTAACATCATTTTGATAGTAGGCTGATATAACTAATATAGACTCTTACATCATGTGTTGCCTTCATTATAACACTTATATAAGACTTTTAATGTAATTTCGATAGTAGGCTAATATAGCTAATATAGACACATAATTTTTTGCCTTCATTATAACACTTACAAAATACTTTAAAAGTCATTTTGATAGTAGGCTAATATAGACACTTACATCATGTGTTGTCTTCATTATAACACTTATATAAGACTTATTAACATCATTTTGATAGTAGGCTAATATAGACACTTACATCATGTGTTGTCTTCATTATAACACTTATATAAGACTTTTAAAGTCATTTTGATAGTAGGCTAATACAGACACTTACATCATGTGTTGCCTTCATCATAACACTTATATAAGACTTTTAATTGTTTGCTGCTCCAGACAAATCAGTTTTTTTGTTTTTCTGGTCCAATATGGTTCTGTCAACATACTGAGTTTCTGACCTCTGGCCTCCACCAACAACCCATCCAGCTCATTTATGGCCAACACTTTCCATTTGGGGTCCTAATGTAAAAATGTAATGCATGTTTAAATAGTGGGAAGGTGATAACGGCCTCAGAGGTTGCATGCCAATTGAGTCCATGACAAAAGCCTGGCCACCTCTAATCCCCCCCCCCCCGGCTGCAATCACCGTGACGCTCCACAGCATCAAAGTAATTAATCAGCGTCACGCTTGCACGGACATGACAGTCATTCTCATCACGCTTCATTCCAACTTACCTCGTTATGTCCTCTAAGCTCAGGTACACGACACGCCATGACAGCTGCATTTAAATCCTGCTTCTTAACCCCAATATTTCTCTCATGTCTGCTCCACTTTTGAGAGAGGAGGCGCTGGGTGACTTGCGCCATTTTCCCCCTCGGGGATTAATGAAGTACTTCTGATTCTGGGTCTGATGACCCGTCTGACCCATGCCTGGCGAGGCCAGCCCACCGTGTGCATGACCCATTTCACGGAGAGGTAGATTTTGAAAGCAACATGCTTCGCTACACGTCTTGAAATGAAGCTGGGGGCTCTGTTAACTGTCTGTTGAAAAACACGGGAGCTGTAATCAGTAGAGATGTCCGATAATGGCTTTTTTTGCCGATATTGTCAATAAATAAGTAGATATTAACAGTAAATGAGCAAGTAGATTAATAATCACTTTTTACAGTTTGTCCCTCATAATGTAGACCAGTGGTTCTTAACCCTGTAAGACCCCTTGTTGTAAACGCCAAAATCTGGAGAAGAAGAATTGTTTGAATCGGTTGAAAAAAGTGGACATTTGAAAAATGGGCAATTCATTTTGAATGGGAAAAATGTCCCGGAAAACCTGGAATTCTGGGAAATCTGGGAATTTATGGAATTAGTCAAGGGAAAGCCCGTTTGAAGTCTGACGTAGGAATGGTTTGAATCGAGTGAAAAATGTGGAAATGGTGGAAGTTTGAAAAATGGCCAATTCATTTTGAATGGAAAAAATGTCCCGGAAAATCTGGAATTCTGGGAATTTGGGGAATTTGTCAATGGAAAGCCTGTTTGAAATTTGAAGTTTGAATAGTTTGAATCGGGTGAAAAATGTGGAAATGGTGGAAGTTTGAAAAATGGCCAATTCATTTTGAATGGGAAAAATGTCCCAGAAAACCTGGACATCTGGGAAATCTGGGGATTTTCGGAATTATTTAAGTGAAAGCCCGTTTGAAGTTTGAAGTTGAAACGGTTGTAATCGGGTGAAAAATGTGGAAGGTAGAACGCGCCAAAATCTGGAGAAGAAGAATTGTTTGAATCGGTTGAAAAATGTGGAAATTTGAAAAATGGGCAATTCATTTTGAGTGGGAAAAATGTCCCGGAAAACCTGGAAGTCTGGGAAATTTGGGGATTTATGGAATTAGTCAAGGGAAAGCCCGTTTGAAGTCTGACGTTGGAATGGTTTGAATCGAGTGGAAAAATGTGGAAATGGTGGAAGTTTGAAAAATGGCGAATTCATTTTGAATGGGAAAAATGTCCCGGAAAATCTAGAATTCTGGGAATTTGTCAACGGAAAGCCTGTTTGAAATTTGAAGTTGGAATAGTTTGAATCGGGTGAAAAATGTGAAAATGGTGGAAGTTTGAAAAATGGGCAATTCATTTTGAACGGGAAAAATGTCCCGGAAAACCTGGAATTCTGGGAAATCTGGGAATTTTTCAGAATTCGTCAAGTGAAAGCCCGTTTGAAGTTTGAAGTTGGAACAGTTATAATCGGGTGAAAAATGTGGAAGGTAGAACGCGCCAAAATCTGGAGAAGAATAATTGTTTGAATCGGTTGAAAAATGTGGAATTTTGAAAAATGGGCAATTCATTTTGAATGGGAAAAATGTCCCGGAAAACCTGGAAGTCTGGGAAATTTGGGGATTTATGGAATTAGTCAAGGGAAAGCCCGTTTGAAGTCTGACGTTGGAATGGTTTGAATCGAGTGAAAAATGTGGAAATGGTGGAAGTTTGAAAAATGGCCAATTCATTTTGAATGGGAAAAATGTCCCGGGAAAACCTGGAATTCTGGGAATTTGGGGAATTTGTCAATGGAAAGCCCGTTTGAAATTTGAAGTTGGAACAGTTTGAATCGGGTGAAAAATGTGGAAATGGTGGAAGTTTGAAAAATGGCCAATTCAGAATCAGAATCAGAATCAGAATCAGCTTTATTGTCATTACGCAAGGTAACGAGATTGATTCATTTTGAATGGGAAAAATGTCCCAGAAAACCTGGAATTCTGGGAAATCTGGGGATTTTTGGAATTAGTCAAGTGAAAGCCCGTTTGAAGTTTGAAGTTGGAACGGTTATAATCGGGTGAAAAATGTGGATGGTAGAACGTGCCAAAATCTGGAGAAGAAGGGGAAGAAGAATTGTTTGAATTGGTTGAAAATGTGGAAATTTGAAAAATGGCCAATTCATTTTGAATGGGAAAAATGTCCCGGAAAATCTGGAATTCTTGGAAATCTGGGAATTTTTTTAATTTGTAAACGGCAAGCCCGTTTGAAGTTGGAACAGTTTGAATCGGTTGAAAAATGTGGAAATGGTGGAAATTTGAAAAGGGCCAATTCACCTTCTCAGTTGGTTATTTATGCCTCATATAACGTACACTTATTCAGCCTGTTGTTCACTATTCTTTATTTATTTTTAATTGCCTTTTTCGAATGTCTATTCTTGGTGTTGGCTTTTATCAAATAAATTTTCCCAAAAAATGCGACTTATACTCCAGTGCGACTTATATATGTTTTTTTCCTTCTTTATTATGCATTTTCGGCAGGTGCGACTTATACTCCGAAAAATACGGTAGAGCGTGCCAAAATCTGGAGAAGAAGAAGGAGAATAATCGGTTGAAAAATGTGGAAATGGTGGAAGTTTGAAAAAGGGCCAATTCATTTTGAATGGGAAAAATGTCCTGGAAAATCTGGAATTCTTGGAAATCTGGGAATTTGGGGAATTTGTCAATGGAAAACCTGTTTGAAGTTTGAACGGTTTGAATCGGGTGAAAAATGTGGAAGGTAGAGGGCGCCAAAATCTGGAGAAGAACAATTGTTTGAATCGGTTGAAAAATGTGGAAATTTGAAAAATGGCCAATTCATTTTGAATGGGAAAAATGTCCCGGAAAACCTGGAAGTCTGGGAAATTTGGGGATTTATGGAATTAGTCAAGGGAAAGCCCGTTTGAATTCTGACGTTGGAATGGTTTGAATCGAGTGAAAAATGTGGAAATGGTGGAAGTTTGAAAAATGGCCAATTCATTTTGAATGGGAAAAATGTCCCGGGAAAACCTGGAATTCTGGGAATTTGGGGAATTTGTCAATGGAAAGCCCGTTTGAAATTTGAAGTTGGAACAGTTTGAATCGGGTGAAAAATGTGGAAATGGTGGAAGTTTGAAAAATGGACAATTCAGAATCAGAATCAGAATCAGCTTTATTGTCATTACGCAAGGTAACGAGATTGATTCATTTTGAATGGGAAAAATGTCCCAGAAAACCTGGAATTCTGGGAAATCTGGGGATTTTTGGAATTAGTCAAGTGAAAGCCCGTTTGAAGTTGGAAGTTGGAACGGTTATAATCGGGTGAAAAATGTGGAAGGTAGAACGTGCCAAAATCTGGAGAAGAAGGGGAAGAAGAATTGTTTGAATTGGTTGAAAATGTGGAAATTTGAAAAATGGCCAATTCATTTTGAATGGGAAAAATGTCCCGGAAAACCTGGAATTCTGGGCAATCTGGGGATTTTTTAAATTAGTCAAGGGAAAGCCCGTTTGAAGTCTGACGTTGGAATGGTTTGAATCGGGTGAAAAATGTGGAAATGGTGGAAATTTGAAAAATGGCCAATTCATTTTGAATGGGAAAAATGTCCCGGAAAATCTGGAATTCTTGGAAATCTGGGAATTTTTTTAATTTGTAAACGGCAAGCCCGTTTGAAGTTGGAACAGTTTGAATCGGTTGAAAAATGTGGAAATGGTGGAAATTTGAAAAGGGCCAATTCACCTTCTCAGTTGGTTATTTATGCCTCATATAACGTACACTTATTCAGCCTGTTGTTCACTATTCTTTATTTATTTTTAATTGCCTTTTTCGAATGTCTATTCTTGGTGTTGGCTTTTATCAAATAAATTTTCCCAAAAAATGCGACTTATACTCCAGTGCGACTTATATATGTTTTTTTCCTTCTTTATTATGCATTTTCGGCAGGCGCGACTTATACTCCGAAAAATACGGTAGAGTGCGCCAAAATCTGGAGAAGAAGAAGGAGAATAATCGGTTGAAAAATGTGGAAATGGTGGAAGTTTGAAAAAGGGCCAATTCATTTTGAATGGGAAAAATGTCCCAGAAAACCTGGACATCTGGGAAATCTGGGGATTTTCGGAATTATTTAAGTGAAAGCCCGTTTGAAGTTTGAAGTTGAAACGGTTGTAATCGGGTGAAAAATGTGGAAGGTAGAACGCGGCAAAATCTGGAGAAGAAGAATTGTTTGAATCGGTTGAAAAATGTGGAAATTTGAAAAATGGGCAATTCATTTTGAGTGGGAAAAATGTCCCGGAAAACCTGGAAGTCTGGGAAATTTGGGGATTTATGGAATTAGTCAAGGGAAAGCCCGTTTGAAGTCTGACGTTGGAATGGTTTGAATCGAGTGGAAAAATGTGGAAATGGTGGAAGTTTGAAAAATGGCGAATTCATTTTGAATGGGAAAAATGTCCCGGAAAATCTAGAATTCTGGGAATTTGTCAACGGAAAGCCTGTTTGAAATTTGAAGTTGGAATAGTTTGAATCGGGTGAAAAATGTGAAAATGGTGGAAGTTTGAAAAATGGGCAATTCATTTTGAACGGGAAAAATGTCCCGGAAAACCTGGAATTCTGGGAAATCTGGGAATTTTTCAGAATTCGTCAAGTGAAAGCCCGTTTGAAGTTTGAAGTTGGAACAGTTATAATCGGGTGAAAAATGTGGAAGGTAGAACGCGCCAAAATCTGGAGAAGAATAATTGTTTGAATCGGTTGAAAAATGTGGAATTTTGAAAAATGGGCAATTCATTTTGAATGGGAAAAATGTCCCGGAAAACCTGGAAGTCTGGGAAATTTGGGGATTTATGGAATTAGTCAAGGGAAAGCCCGTTTGAAGTCTGACGTTGGAATGGTTTGAATCGAGTGAAAAATGTGGAAATGGTGGAAGTTTGAAAAATGGCCAATTCATTTTGAATGGGAAAAATGTCCCGGGAAAACTGGAATTCTGGGAAATCTGGGAATTTTTTGGAATTCGTCAAGGGAAATCCTGTGATTCCCGAATAGGCTGAACAGTTTGAAGTTTGAATGGGATGATAAATGTGGAAGGTAGAGCGCGCCGACATCTGGAGAAGAAGAAGAATAAATAGGTGACTTTTGATGTAAAAATGTTTGTAGCATTCACACAATAAAACAGTTCTTTTTAAGCTCCAGCTGCTGTTTCACATCTTAAAATGTGATTTTCTCAACACTTTCAATCATCTTATTAAACTGAAGGTGCGTTATTATTTTGTGTGTCAGGTCAATAAGTTTCAGACAGCCTATGATTAATCCTCGCCACCTTGCAGTGAAAGACGCGTTGGTATCGATCGGAAAGTCCGTGTTGGAAGAAACGCCGCGGAGATCTTCAAGGCCCAATCTCAGTCCTCATCTCTTTGGGCTCGGGGGGGATTTAACCGGTCAGGTGACGTTGTTGGTGCCGTGTTTACACCGACAACAAGCCCGCTGCTCAATTATTCATTGCTGTGGAAGGGAGCACGTTCAAGAAAACACAAGTCTCTCACCAGTTACGTCATTTGGAAAGTCCGTCAAGTCAGAATTTGCCGAAAACTTTTGATCACTTTTAAAGATTGCTTTAGAGCGTGAAATATACCTAAAACATGGACTGTGTACACAACCCAAAAACCAGTGAAGTTGTCACGTTGTGTAAATGGTAAATAAAAAGAGAATACAACAAATCCTTTTCAACTTATATTCAATTGATTAGACTGCAAAGACAAGATATTTAATGTTCACACTGAGAATCATTAACTTAGAATTTAATGGCAGCAACACATTGCAAAAAAGTTGTCACCATGTGTGTGTGTATATGTGTGTGTGTGTGTTGACATCACAAGTTGTTGATAGAGATCTGATGTGAAGATGCCCACTCACCAAAGGCATATTCCGTGTTGCACGAGCAGGATCATGTCCAATTTTGCTAACATGAACGTTATTATTGTTTTTTCTAAAAGAAATAACAGATACAAAAAATGCAAAAAAAAAATAATTAAAAAATAGAGTGTCGTGAAACGTGTAAAAAGGAGTAGGAAGAAGCAGATCTTATTTTTAATCCAACTCTTTTGTCCTAAGTCATTTAAAGGGGAACATTATCACCAGACCTATGTAAGCGTCAATATATACCTTGACGTTGCAGAAAAAAGACCATATTTTTTTTTACCGATTTCCGAACTCTAAATGGGTGAATTTTGGCGAATTAAACGCCTTTCTATTATTCGCTCTCGGAGCAATGACGTCACAACGGGAAGCAATCCGCCATTTTCCCACTTTCGTCGGTGTGTTGTCGGAGGGTGTAACAACACGAACAGGGTTCAAGTTGCACCAGTGGCTCAAAGATGCGAAAGTGGCAAGAAATTGGACGAAATTTGTTCAAAATACGAGGCTGTGGGGAAAGTCGACGAAATGGTCAGTCACTTTACCGACGAAAGCTATGCTACGACAGAGATGGCGAGAATGCGTGGATATCCTGCGACACTCAAAGCAGATGCTGACATCAACTCCAAAACTGGACAGATCAGCTTTCAGGAAAAGAGCGCGGATGAGGGTATGTCTACAGAATATATTAATTGATGAAAACTTTATTCATTACTCGCGGTTTTACGTAAATTATTATACATAGACTGTGTTTACATCGGGAAGCAATCCGCCATTTTCTCAAACACCGAGTCAAATGTGAAGTGAATTATATTTATATAGCGCTTTTCTCAAGTGACTCAAAGCACTTTACATTGTGAAACCCAATATCTAAGTTACATTTTTAAACCAGTGTGGGTGGCACTGGGAGCAGGTGGGTAAAGTGTCTTGCCCAAGGACACAACGGCAGTGACTAGGATGGCGGAAGCGGGGATCGAACCTGCAACCCTCAAGTTGCTGGCACGGCCGCTCTACCAACCGAGCTATACCGCCCCACATCAGCTCTGTTATTTTCCGTTTTTTCGACTGTTTTCCGTACCTTGGAGACATCATGCCTCGTCGGTGTGTTGTCGGAGGGTGTAACAACACGAACAGGGACGGATTCAAGTTGCACCAGTGGCCCAAAGATGCGAAAGTGGCAAGAAATTGGACGTTTGTTCCGCACACTTTACCGACGAAAGCTATGCTACGACAGAGATGGCAAGAATGTGTGGATATCCTGCGACACTCAAAGCAGATGCATTTCCAACGATAAAGTCAAAGAAATCTGCCGCCAGACCCCCATTGAATCTGCCGGAGTGTGTGAGCAATTCAGGGACAAAGGACCCCGGTAGCACGGCAAGCAATGGCGGCAGTTTGTTCCCGCAGACGAGCGAGCTAAACCCCCTGGATGTCTTGGCTCACACCGTCCCTTAAACTGGACAGATCAGCTTTCAGGAAAAGAGCACGGATGAGGGTATGTCTACAGAATATATTAATTGATGAAAATTGGGCTATCTGCACTCTCAAAGTGCATGTTGTTGCCAAATGTATTTCATATGCTGTAAACCTAGTTCATAGTTGTTAGTTTCCTTTAATGCCAAACAAACACATACCAATCGTTGGTTAGAAGGCGATCGCCGAATACGTCCTCGCTTTCTCCCGTGTCGCTGGCTGTCGTGTCGTTTTCGTCGGTTTCGGTTCAAACCGATATGGCTCAATAGCTTCAGTTTCTTCTTCAATTTCGTTTTCGCTACCTGCCTCCACACTACAACCATCCGTTTCAATACATGCGTAATCTTAAACCGCTGAAATCCGAGTCTGAATCCGAGCTAATGTCGCTATAACTTGCAGTTCTATCCGCCATGTTTGTTTGTGTTGGCTTCACTATGTGACGTCACAGGAAAATGGACGGGTGTATATAACGATGGTTAAAATCAGGCACTTTGAAGCTTTTTTTAGGGATATTGCGTGATGGGTAAAATTTTGAAAAAAACTTCAAAAAATATAATAAGCCACTGGGAACGGATTTTTATTGGTTTTAACCCTTCTGAAATTGTGATAATGTTCCCCTTTAATAACATAATGGTTCCTTTGTCAGTCTTGAACACAACAACAGTAAATGAATGAATGAATTAATAAATATCCATATAGTTGACGTCAATAAGTAGACTGAAAATGTGATAATTATGTATTACTTTGTAAACACTTTGATTTCCATCATGTTGGTCGAATAATAATTCCATGATTTAATTCCACATGCTGATATAGTAAAAGTTTTAAGTGCTGCACGCGCATACGAATGTTTTAAATGACGTTATAATCGAAGGTCGTGTTGTTGTTTTGTGGAAAATAATTGTCGTACATTCTTGGGCGGCAGTTTTTAGTTTGGAGCCGTTTGCAAATTGTCATGTCTGTGTAGTCATGTTTTGTCTTAGTCATGTTTTGTCTTAGTCATGTTTTGTTTAGTTATTGGACTCTTTAGTTTCTGGCTTTTCACTCCCTTGTCTTGTTTCCATGATTACCCATTAGTTTCACTTGTTCCACGTTTGGACTCATTGTGCACTCTTGTTTGTCACCATAGCAACCCATTAGTTTTCACCTGTCACGTCACGCACCTGTTTCACATTTTGAGTCACGCACCTGTTTTCGTTAATCATGTCTGTAGTATTTAAGTTCATTGTTTTCAGTTTGTCTTTCTGGTGACATCTCCATATTTATGCTCTGCACATTTCTGACTCTTTTTTCATGTCCATCGTTCACGATGCTCTTTTTTTGTCCATGCCAAGTAAGTTTTGTTTATTATTGCCACAGTTAGTGTTTTTTGTTGTTCATAGTTTTTGCCTTTGTGCAAGTGTTTGGTTTCATAGTTTGTTCTCCGCCATTGTGCGCGCCTTTTGTTTACTTCTTTTTTTGTAGTTCTAGTGTTTCAATAAAAAATTTACTTACATTCTCGTCTCGCCCGAGCCAACTTTCCGTTGCATCCCAGAAAAACTAAACCCCAGGACCAAGTCATGACACAAATGCACCAAATCATTGAATTTTAATACTTTTGATTCAGTAAATGAAGGATAGTAATAGTTAATTATGTCCAACATTATATATTATTCGAACTGATGTTTTTTTTTGTAGCACAGTTAGTAATTAAGTGTACTTTTGTACAAACCCCAAAAGCAGTGAAGTTGGCACGTTGTGTAAATGGTAAATAAAAACAGAATAAAATGATTTGCAAATCCTTTTCAACTTATATTCAATTGAATAGACTGCAAAGACAAGATACTTAACGTTCGAATTGGAAAAACTTTTTTTTTTTTTTGCAAATATTAGCTCGTTTGCACATGGGCTCAGGAACACTTCAGAAACCCGCTGTCAGTAACTACAGTTTGTCGCTATATCTGTAAGTGCAAGTTAAAACTCTCCTATGCAAAGCGAAAGCCATTTATCAACAACACCTGGGCCCAAGCTCATCTAAGAAGGACTGATGCAAAGTGGAAAAGTGTTCTGGGGTCTGACGAGTCCACATTTCAAATTGTTTTTGGAAACTGTGGACGCCGTGTCCTCTGGACCAAAGAGGAAAAAAAACATCCAGATTGTTCTAGGCGCAAAGTTTAAAAGGCAGCATCTGTGATGGTATGGGGGTGTATTAGTGCCCAAGACATGGGTAACTTACACATCTGTGAAGGCACCATTAATGCTGAAAGGTATTTGGAGCAACATATGTTGCCATCCAAGCAACGTTATCATGGACGCCCCTGCTTATTTCAGCAAGACAATGCCAAGCCACGTGTTACAACAGCGTGGCTTCCTAGTAAAAGAGTGTGGGTACTAGACTGGCCTGCCTGTAGTCCAGACCTGTCTCACATTGAAAATGTGTGGCGCATTATGAAGCCTAAAATAGCACAACGGAGACCCCCGGACTGTTGAACAACTTAAGCTGTACATCAAGCAAGAATGGGAAAGAATTCCACTTCAAAAATGTGTCTCCTCAGTTCCCAAACGTTTACTGAGTGTTGTTAAAAGGAAAGGCCATGTAACACAGTGGTAAAACTGCCCCTGTGACAACTTTTTTGCAATGTGTTGCTGCCATTAAAGGCCTACTGAAATGCGATTTTCTTATTTAAACGGGGATAGCAGGTCCATTCTATGTGTCATACTTGATCATTTTGCGATATTGCCATATTTTTGCTGAAAGGATTTAGTAGAGAACATCGACGATAAAGTTCGCAACTTTTGGTCGCTGATAAAAAAGCCTAGCCTTTTACCGGAAGTAGCAGACGAGTAGCGTGACGTCACAGGTTGTGGAGCTCCTCACATCTGCACATTGTTTACAATCATGGCCACCAGCAGCGAGAGCGATTCGGATCGAGAAAGCGACGATTTCCCCATTAATTTGAGCGAGGATGAAAGATTTGTGGATGAGGAAAGTGAGAGTGAAGGACTAGAGGGCAGTGGGAGTGATTCAGGTAGAGAAGATGCTGTGAGAGGCAGGTGGGACCTGACATTCAGCTGGGAATGACTAAAACAGTAAATAAACACAAGACATATATATACTCTATTAGCCACAACACAACCAGGCTTATATTCAATATGACACAAATTAATCCCGCATAACAAACACCTCCCCCCTCCCGTCCATATAACCCGCCAATACAACTCAAACACCTGCACAACACACTCAATTCCACAGCCTAAAGTACCGTTCACCTCCCCAAAGTTCATACAGCACATATATTTCCCCTCCAGTCGGCCGCAATACACCGCTTCCCACCTACAGCTTTCTTCTTTGCCATCTCCATTGTTCATTGAACAAATTGCAAAAGATTCACCAACACAGATGTCCAGAGTACTGTGGAATTTTGAGATGAAAACAGACGACTTAATAGCTGGCCACCATGCTGTCCCAAAATCCGTGACGTCACGCGCTGACGTCATCATACCGAGACGTTTACAGCAGGATATTTCGCGCGAAATTTAAAATTGCACTTTAGTAAGCTAACCCGGCCGTATTGGCATGTGTTGCAATGTTAAGATTTCATCATTGATATATAAACTATCAGACTGCGTGGTCGGTAGTCGTGGGTTTCAGTAGGCCTTTAAATTCTAAGTTAATGAAAAAACATGAAATATCTTGTCTTTGCAGTCTATTCAATTGAATATAAGTTGAAAAGGATTTGCAAATCATTGTATTCTCTTTTTATTTACCATTTGGGTTTTGTAGTTATTCCCCCATATTTCTGCACAATAACTCAGATATGGTCACACTAGCGAGCAGTAGAGAACATGGAGTGATTTTGGGTCCAGAACATATTTTGCTTGATTCATTATTGAAATATTTCTTGCCACTTTATGTTGTATATTTTTCATTGAAATGTCCATTTATTACACCCAACATGTTTATTTATATTACTCGTTCAATGTCCCTCTATTTGTGTTGGACTTTCTCTTATAGCATTATTTTAGTTTGTTTTTATTGAACCTATCAACATTCATACACATATTTAAATTCCATACAGTCTATAAAAATATATATATATATATATATATATATATATATATATATATATATATATATATATATATATATATATATATATATTTTATAGGAAGCTGTAGAGTACAAGGCTTTTTCTCCACATAAAGATGCAGTGCGGTGTTTTTCCCAGCAGAGGGCGCTACAGTTGGATGCCACCACATGCTCTTGTGTGTGAGGCTATGTTATGACGTCATCACATTTCTTTTGTTGCAATGGCGGATTGAGCTCGACTAAATCTTCATTTTCATCTGTGTCCCTCCAGAAAAAAAAGATGTCTGCTTATTAGAGTAATTAATCACTAATTAGCACCAGAGGCGTGCCCGTTGTTAATGACTTCATACGATGTCATTATTTAAAATGATTTAATTAATTTCATCATTTGACCTGCAATAATTGTAATAAATCCTCTGTGTTGGCAGCACACTGGAGACCACCTTCGACACCACCGTCACCACCGAGGTCAACGGGCGGAGTCTCCCCGCCCTCGCCAGCCGCCCCTCCCCCATGGCCTGGCGCCTGGGCCAGACGCCCACGCCGCGTCTGCAGGCGGGCGAGGCCCCCTCCGTGCCCGGCGGCTACGCTGCGCCCCGGGCCACGGCGGCGGGTGCCGGCGGACCCGCGGCGGGGCGCTACGGCGGGAACCCCGACCCCTCCAGGTTTGTGTACAGCGCCCCCCTGAGGCGGGCGGGGCCACGGGGGGAGCAGAGCGAGAGGGGAGGCGGCGGCGGCGGCGGGCTGGAAGGAGGGAAG
Organism: Nerophis lumbriciformis; assembly: GCF_033978685.3. Taxonomy (NCBI): domain Eukaryota; kingdom Metazoa; phylum Chordata; class Actinopteri; order Syngnathiformes; family Syngnathidae; genus Nerophis; species Nerophis lumbriciformis. The sequence goes on along the minus strand of NC_084552.2, from coordinate 12,193,206 downwards.
CAGACGGAGGTGGCGGGGTACGTGAGCGACGGGGACGTCCTGGGGAAGAACGCCCGCGTGGATGACGTCACCAGCGGGTAGGATGCTAACACATGCTAACCTTTGTTGAACAGTTTAAGAAAAACCTTTCTCAACCAGCTATTGCAAGGAATTTAGGGATTTCACCATCTACGGTCCCTAATATCATCAAAGGGTTCAGAGAATCTGGAGAAATCACTGCACGTAAGCAGCTAAGCCCGTGACCTTCCATCCCTCAGGCTGTACTGCATCAACAAGCGACATCAGTGTGTAAAGGATATCACCACATGGGCTCAGGAACACTTCAGAAACCCACTGTCAGTAACTACAGTTGGTCGCTACATCTGTAAGTCATACTTGCCAACCCTTCCGAATTTTCCGGGAGACTCCCGAAATTCAGCACCTCTCCCGAAAACCTCCCGGGACAAATATTCTCCCGAAAATGTCCCGATTTTTAGCCGGAGCTAGAGGCCACGCCCCCTCCAGCTCCATGCGGACCTGAGTGAGGACAGCCTTTTTTCACGACTGGAGGACAGCAGGGTGACAAGAACTAAATCATCCAGACTAGAGATAAATTGTATTATTATGTTTATCTTACCTAAAAATACATATATTTATTAATTAAAATTTAAAAAACTAAATACCATTTTTACTATATTTTGCTAAAAACATCAAAATTAATTGTATTTTATTTGTATTTTTTCTGACTCCTTATTACGCCCAGCCTTAGAATTATACATTAAAATAAACATATTTGAAATAATTAATTTTAAATGATCATAATTATTCATTTAAAATGACCATATTTAATTATTAAAATAATTGCTTGTTTATCAACAACTTTAGCATTTTATTCATTACATTTTGAAGCTCTCAGAAGCCAAGTTATGTTATATTCCTTAAGATTTATTTATGCAAGTTTGAAGTACCAATTATCCAAACACAGTTTTGTTTGCATATTTTCAGGATATATATATGTATATATATATATATATATATATATATATATATATTATAGTGCGGAAAATACGGTGTGTATATATGTATATATATATATATATATATATAAATATATATATATATATATATATATATATATATATATATATATATATATATATATATATATATATATATGTCTTAATAAGGTTATCCAAAAAATAGTGCTCGATACCGTAGTAGAGCGCAATATATGTATGTGTGGGAAAAAAATCACAAGACTATTTCATCTCTACAGGCCTGTTTCATGAGGGGGGGTACCCTCAATCATCAGGAGATTTTAATGGGAGCATTCGCATACCATGGTTTATATAGGGCACAGAGTGGGTGGGTACAGGCTGGCGTAGGGGCGTGGTGATTGGCTCATGTGTTACCTAGGAGGTGTTTCCGTCTATGGCGGCATGCTCTTACAATTTCGCTGCGCTTGTTGAGGGATGACAGGTCTGGACGGTAAATAATAAACAGTTTCTCTTTCAAGCATAGGTTGCATCTTTTATTACCACTATTGTAAGGTGTGCTGGATGCAAGAATTTGCCATGTTATTGAATATTCAACATTATTGTCTTTGAGGTCCCAAATGTGTTTGCTGAGTTCTGTGGTATTCCGCAGGTTTTGGTTCCTGAAAGAAGCCTTGTGATTGTTCCATCTGGTTTTGAATTCTCCCTCGGTTAATCCTACATATGTGTCGGATGTGTTAATGTCCTTGCGTATTACCTTAGATTGGTAGACAACTGATGTTTGTAAGCACCCCCCGTTGAGAGGGCAATCAGGTTTCTTTCGACAGTTACAGCCTTTGTTGGTTTTGGAGTCGCTCTGTCCGGGGGCCGACGGCTCATTTGCAATTGTTTTGTTGTGGTTTGAGATGATTTGTCGTATATTGTTCATGCAGCTGAAACGACATCATCTGGTACAACCCCCCATACAGCAAAAACGTCTCAACGAACATTGGACACAAATTCCTCAATCTGATTGACAAACACTTTCCCAAAGACAACACCCTAAGAAAAGTATTCAACAAGAACAACATTAAATTGAGCTACAGTTGCATGAACAATATACGACAAATCATCTCAAACCACAACAAAACAATTGCGACAGAGCGACTCCAAAACCAACAAAGGCTGTAACTGTCGAAAGAAACCTGATTGCCCTCTCAACGGGGGGTGCTTACAAACATCAGTTGTCTACCAATCTAAGGTAATACGCAAGGACATTAACACATCCGACACATATGTAGGATTAACTGAGGGAGAATTCAAAACCAGATGGAACAATCACAAGGCTTCTTTCAGGAACCAAAACCTGCGGAATACCACAGAACTCAGCAAACACATTTGGGACCTCAAAGACAATAATGTTGAATATTCAATAACATGGCAAATTCTTGCATCCAGCACACCTTACAATAGTGGTAATAAAAGATGCAAACTATGCTTGAAAGAGAAACTGTTTATTATTTACCGTCCAGACCTGTCATCCCTCAACAAGCGCAGCGAAATTGTAACAGCATGCCGCCATAGATGGAAACACCTCCTAGGTAACACATGAGCCAATCACCACGCCCCTACGCCAGCCTGTACCCACCCACTCTGTGCCCTATATAAACCATGGTATGCAAATGCTCCCATTAAAATCTCCTGATGATTGAGGGTACCCCCCCTCATGAAACAGGCCTGTAGAGATGAAATAGTCTTGTGATTTTTTTCCCACACATACATATATATATATATGTATATATATATATATATATATATATATATATATATATATATATACCGTATTTTTCGCACTATAATAAGGCGCACCTAAAAACCTCCCAATTTTCTCAAAAGCTGACAGTGCGCCTTATAATCCGGTGCACCTTATATATGGACCAATATTGAGCCACAACAGGTCTCGCAACTACGGGATGCATAACGTAACCCCAGCCTCTACTGTAGCTTCTATTCTATGTGTCATGTCTGTGTAATCATGTTTTGTCTTAGTCATGTTTTGTTTAGTTATTGGACTTTTTAGTTTCTGGCTTTTCACTCCCTTGTCTTGTTTCCATGATTACCCATTAGTTTCACCTGTTCCACGTTTGGACTCATTGTGCACTCTTGTTTTGTCACCATAGCAACCCATTAGTTTTCACCTGTCACGTCACGCACCTGTTTCACGTTTTGAGTCACGCACCTGTTTTCGTTAATCATGTCTGTAGTATTTAAGTTCATTGTTTTTCAGTTTGTCTTTCTGGTGACATCCCCACATTTATGCTCTGCACATTTCTGACTCTTTTTTTCATGTCCATCGTTCACGCTGCTCCTTTTTGTCCATGCCAAGTAAGTTTTGTTTATTATTGCCACAGTTAGTGTTTTTTGTTGTTCATAGTTTTTGCCTTTGTGCAAGTGTTTGGTTTCATAGTTTGTTCTCCGCCATTGTGCGCGCCTTTTGTTTACTTCCTTGTTTTGTATTTATAGTGTTTAAATAAAAATGTACCTTCATTCCCGTCTCGCCCGAGCCAACTTTCCGTTGCCTTCGAGAAAAACTAAACCTCAGGACCAAGTCTTGACACTATGCGCCTTATAATGCGGTGCGCCTTATATATGAACAAAGTTTTAAAATAGGCCATTCATTGAAGGTGCGCCTTATAATCCGGTGCGCCTTATAGTGCGGAAAATACGGTATGTATGAAATACTTGACTTGGTGAATTCTAGCTGTCAATATACTCCTCCCCTCTTAACCACGCCCCCAACCACGACCCTGCCCTCACCTCCCGAAATCGGAGGTCCCAAGGTTGGCAAGTATGCTGTAAGTGCAAGTTAAAACTCTCCTATGCAAGGCGAAAACCATTTATCAACAACACCCAGAAACGCCGTCGGCTTCGTTGGGCCTGAGCTCATCTAAGATAGACTGATACAAAGTGGAAAAGTGTTCTGTGGTCTGACGAGTCCACATTTCAAATTGTTTTTGGAAACTGTGGACGTCGTGTCCTCCGGACCAAAGAGGAAAAGAACCATCCGGATTGTTCTAGGCGCAAAGTGTAAAAGCCAGCATGTGTGATGGTATGGGGGTGTATTAGTGCCCAAAACATGGGTAACTTACACATCTGTGAAGGCGCCATTAATGCTGAAAGGTACATACAGGTTTAATGTTGCCATCCAAGCAACGTTGCCATGGACGCCCCTGCTTATTTCAGCAAGACAATGCCAAGCCACGTGTTACAACAGCGTGGCTTCGTAGTAAAAGAGTGCGGGTACTAGACTGGCCTGCCTGTAGTCCCATCGAAAATGTGCGGCGCATTCGTGGGGAAGGTGGTGTACACCCTGGACAAGTCGCCACCTCATCGCAGTATATATATATATATATATATATAATATATATATATATATTAATTTTAGGCAAATTGATGCACTTTGAATATTTGAATAGTTAAAAATGTGTTAATAAAGTTGACCTACATGTACTATATAGACACATGATGGTATTTATGGTCGCAGCAGAGAGTGGAGAGACTGGAACTTGAGTGCTGAGCTCAGTTAGCAACATGAGATTTGTGACAACGTGTTTCAGGGAAGGTGATTTGCCGTTTAATTTGCTCAATTAGCTCAGCAGCTAATCACTCCCGTGTCCTGTCAGGCGTGTCTGATCACCATCTCACTCCTGCTAAATGAAAACACGGAAACACAGTGTCATGTATACACGCTCTCTCTCTCTCTCTCTCTCTCTCTCTCTCTCTCTCTCTCTCTCTCTCTCTCTCTCTCTCTCTCTCTCTCTCTCTCTCTCTCTCTCTCTCTCTCTCTGGTGGTCTGCCGGCTGGAGGAATGAAGTCTGCATTTCTCCTCCCACAGATATCTCACCGACGGGGGTCTGCATCTGTACGCGCGCAGCACGGGCCGAGCGTCGGACTCGCCTTCTTGTCGAGAAACGTCCCACAGAGGCAGCAAGGAGATGCAGGGCGACGTGGACAGGTAAGGCGCACCTGCGTTCACTTCCTGTGCGAGCGTGTCGAAGCCATTGTCGAGGACAGACGCGGCGTTTGACGCCACGATGGACCACGTGGCGATACAGGGAGGCCTTTTTGTTGATGGGGCTTTGAGATGACTTGGAACCTTGCAGAGAATTGGACAGAACGTACAAATATGGTCTTTCAGGTCTCATTTTATGCATTTATTTATATCAGTTAAATAGGCATGTTGTCCAAAATCTAGCCTATATATATATATATATATATATATATATATATATATATATATATATATATATATATATATATATATATATATATATATATATATATATATATGTGTATATACATACATATATATATATATACACACACACATATATATATATATATATATATATACATATATATATATATATATATATATATATATATATATATATATATATATATATATATATATATATATATATATATATATATATATATATATATATATATATGTGTATATATATATATATATATATATATATATATATATACACACGCATATACACTATATTGCCAAAAGTATTTGGCCACCCATCCAAATGATGAGAATCAGGTGTCCCTACTCACTTGGCCCGGTGTATCAAATCAAGCACTTAGGCATGGAGACTGTTTCTACAAACATTTGTGAAAGAATGTCGTGAAATTTCCTCACTCCTAAATATTCCAAAGTCAACTTTATTATAAGGAAAGTGAAGCGTTTGGGGAACAACAGCAACTCAGCCACCAAGTGGTAGGCCACGTAAACTGACAGAGAGGTCAGCATAGTGCAAAGAGCCCCAAACTTCATGTGACCTTCCAATTAGCCCACGTACAGTACGCAGAGAGCTTCGTGGAATGGGTTTCCATGGCCGGGCAGCTGCATCTAAGCCATACATCACCAAGTCCAATGCAAAGCGTGGGATGCAGTGGTGTAAAGCATGTCGCCACTGGACTCTAGAGCAGTGGAGACGCCTTCTGGCAATCTGATGGACCAGTCTGGGTTTGGGGGTTGCCAGGAAAACGCTACATTTCGGACTGCATTGAAATTTGGTGGAGGAGGAATTATGGTCTGGGGTTGTTTTTTCAGGAGTTGGGCTTGGCCCCTTTGCACCAGTGCAAGGTCCATAAAGACACGGATGACAGAGTCTGGTGTGGATGAACTTGACTGGCCTGCACAGAGTCCTGACCTGAACCTGATAGAACACCTTTTGAGACTGAGAGCCAGGCCTTCTCGACCAACATCACCAATGCGCTTTTGGAAGAATGGTCAAAAATTCCTATAAATATACTCCGCAACCTTGCTACATTTCGGACTGCATTGAAATTTGGTGGAGGAGGAATTATGGTGTGGGGTTGGTTTTTCAGGAGTTGTGATTGGCCATACATCACCAAGTCCAATGCAAAGCGTGGGATGCAGTGGTGTAAAGCACGTTGCCACAGGACTCTAGAGCAGTGGAGACGCCTTCTCTGGAGGGATGAGTCACGCTTTTCCATTTGGCAATCTGATGGACCAGTCTGGGTTTGGGGGTTGCCAGGATAACGCTACATTTCGGACTGCATTGAAATTTGGTGGAGGAGGAATTATGGTCTGGGGTTGGTTTTTCAGGAGTTGGGCTTGGCCCCTTTGCACCAGTGCAAGGCCCATAAAGACACGGATGACAGAGTCTGGTGTGGATGAACTTGACTGGCCTGCACAGAGTCCTGACCTGAACACCTTTTGAGACTGAGAGCCAGGCCTTCTCCACCAACATCAGCGTGTGACCTCACCAATGCGCTTTTGGAAGAATGGTCGAAAATTCCTATAAATATACTCCGCAACCTTACTACATTTCGGACTGCATTGAAATTTAGTGGAGGAGGAATTATGGTGTGGAGTTTGTTCCAGTGAAAGGAACTTTGAGTGCTCCAGGATACCAAAACATTTTGGACAATTCCATGCTCCCAAACTTGTGGGAACAGTTTGGAATGGGGCCCTTCCTCTTCCAACATGACTGTGCACCAGTGCGAGGTCCATAAAGACATGGATGACAGAGTCTGATGTGGATGAACTTGACTGGCCTGCACAGAGTCCTGACCTGAACACCTTTTGAGACTGAGAGCCAGGCCTTCTCGACCAACATCACCAATGCGCTTTTGGAAGAATGGTCGAAAATTCCTATAAATATACTCCGCAACCTTGCCACATTTCGGACTGCATTGAAATTTGGTGGAGGAGGAATTATGATGTGGAGTTGTGATTAACCCCTTGGTTCCAGTGAAAGGAACTTTGAGTGCTCCAGGATACCAAAACATTTTGGACAATTCCATGCTCCCGACCTTGTGGGAACAGTTTGGAATGGGGCCCTTCCTCTTCCAACATTGACTGTGCACCAGTGCAAGGTCCATAAAGACATGGATGACAGAGTCTGGTGTGGATGAACTTGACTGGCCTGCACAGAGTCCTGACCTGAACACCTTTTGAGACTGAGAGCCAGGCCTTCTCGACCAACATCACCAATGCGCTTTTGGAAGAATGGTCGAAAATTCCTATAAATATACTCCGCAACCTTGCTACATTTCGGACTGCATTGAAATTTGGTGGAGGAGGAATTATGATGTGGAGTTGTGATTAACCCCTTGGTTCCAGTGAAAGGAACTTTGAGTGCTCCAGGATACCAAAACATTTTGGACAATTCCATGCTCCCGACCTTGTGGGAACAGTTTGGAATGGGGCCCTTCCTCTTCCAACATGACTGTGCACCAGTGCAAGGTCCATAAAGACATGGATGACAGAGTCTGGTGTGGATGAACTTGACTGGCCTGCACAGAGTCCTGACCTGAACCCGATAGAACACCTTTTGAGACTGAGAGCCAGGCCTTCTCGACCAACATCACCAATGCGCTTTTGGAAGAATGGTCGAAAATTCCTATAAATATACTCCGCAACCTTGCCACATTTCGGACTGCATTGAAATTTGGTGGAGGAGGAAGTATGGTGTGGGGTTGGTTTTTCAGGGGTTGGCCCCTTAGTCCCAGTGAAAGGAACTTTGAGTACTCCAGGATACCAAAACATTTTGGACAATTCCATGGGATGGCATTTCAAGTTCAAATACACGTATTTTTGGGGGAGTGAATCCAAATGCCGCTAAGTTTCTTTGACTCTGACCCAGCATGCATTGCGTCAGTCAGCTGACTGACAGGTGCGAGTCTGCTCATATCCGAGAGCGTCAAAACACGGCAGACGTGGCGCCAGGTTGACGTCGCCGATGAACCTGCCCGCCGTCACTCTTGTCACAGTCGGAAAATAAACGCCGTCGTCTGGCTGCGACGCCGCCCGTCTTTTATCTCCGCTTCTTTAAACGTCTGTCCCTTCCCCCGAGCGGCAATCTGCCCTTCTCCCGCGAGACCTCGAAGGCGTGTATTTCAGACGTGTTTCCTTCAGATGCTTCCATGCAAGAAAAGTGTGTGTTTTCCCCTCCCGTGTCCCTGCGACACGAGCTGTGAGAAGGACATGCTTTCATGCTGTGACGTGTGTGATTGTCACCAGCTTAGCTGGCAGAGCACAATTCATTTCCCAGAGACTTCCTTCCAAGGACAGGATATGCTGTCCTTCACTGGTGCGTTCAATGACATTGGGAAACTTTCAAATTGTCAACATTACACAACAACAGGGCTAAATGGAGGACTTCTTGCATTTGTGCGATGGCTTTTTTTTTAGGACGAGAAAGGCAACAAATGTTCACCCGTCTCTCATGCTTTTGTCCACTTACTTTTCCTCACCTTGATAGGAATCGAAACTGAAAGTTAACTGAGCACACACACACACACCTCCTTCATCACGCTCTCTCCAGCCTGGCACTTCATGAAGACATTAAAAAAAAAAAGTATAATTATTTTTTTTTATTTTTGGGGGGATGATTTCCCTATCAAATGAATAAATAAATATTCATTTAAAAAAATTAAAAAAAATTACGGTATGTGTGTGAGAGTGCATGGATAAAAACACAGGGTTTGTCTTCTTGGAGCTGAACCAAGGCCAAAGCCAGTCATTTCTAGAGTGTTCCATTTGTCTAAATGCCGCCATTTTGTTTTTACCCAAAATAGCCACATTCCTATGTGGAATCGAAACTGAAAGTTAACTAAGCGCACACACACACACACACACACACACACACACCTCCTTTGTCACGCTCTCTCCAGGCTGGCACTTCATGACGCCGTTAAAACCTTTTTTTCTTTTTTTTTCTTCTTTTTTTTTGGGGGGGGGTGGGTTAGAGTCTGTTTCTCAGTACCTGTATTAGGATTTCCCTATCAAATGAATAAATAAATATATACATTTTTTGAATAATAATAATAATATTTTTTACGGTATGTGTGTGCGAGTGCATAGATAAAAACACTACGTTTGTCTTCTTGGAACAGAACCAAAGCCAAAGCCAGTCATTTCTAAAGTGTTCCATTTGTCCAAATGCCGCCATTTAGTTTTTACCCAAAATAGCCACATTAATATGTGGAATCGAAACTGAAAGTTAACTAAGCACACACACACACACACCTCCTTTGTCACACTCTCCAGGCTGGCACTTCATGACGCCATTAAAACACCTTTTTTTGGGGGGGGGGGGGTGAGAGTCTGTTTCTCAGTACCTGTATTGGGATTTCCCTATCAAATGAATAAATAAATATTATTAAAAAAACATTTTTACGGTATGTGTGTGAGAGTGCATAGATAAAAACACTGGGTTTGTCTTCTTGGAGCAGAACCAAGGCCAAAGCCAGTCATCTCTCAAGCGTTCCGTTTGCCCAAATAAGCGAAAATATTCCCTAAACACAAACGCCGCCATTTTATTTTTTTACCCAAAACAGCCACATTAATATGTGGAATCGAAACTGAAAGTTAACTAAGCACACGCACCCTTTTATTATTATTTGTTTAAGTTTTAATTTTTTAATATTTTGGGATGGCGGGGGGTCTGTTTCTCAGTACCTGTATTAGGATTTCCCTATCAAATGAATAAATAAATATTATTAAAAGAATTAAAAAAACATTTTTACGGTATGTGTGTGAGAGTGCATAAATAAAAACACTGGGTTTGTCTTCTTGGAGCAGAACCAAGGCCAAAGCCAGTCATCTCTAAAGTGTTCCGTTTGCCCAAATATGGTAAAATATTCCCTAAACACAAGCGTTACCATTTTGGTTTTTACCCAAAACAGCCACATTAATATATGGAATCGAAACTGAAAGTTAACTGAGCACACACACACACACCTCATTCGTCACGCTCTCTCCAGGCTGGCACTTCATGACGCCATTAAAAACATTAATTTTTTTTTTTTTTGTTTGGGGGGTCTGTTTCTCACTACCTGTTTTAGGATTTCCTTATAAAATGAATAAATAAATATTATTAAAAAATAATAATAATAATAATAATATTTTTTACGGTATGTGTGTGAGGGTGCATAGATAAAAACACAAGCGCCACCATTTTGGTTTTTACCCAAAACAGCCACATTAATATGTGGATCAAAATGTTATCCTAAGGTACTACTTATTAATAACAATGTTCAATACCACGGAAGTTGATACTGAGTAAAATTTAGGCTGGTATCGGGTATACCAATCCGATAGCGATAGCGTCGTTCTGCACTTAATGCGTTACCTATGTATACGGGAGCCATTTTGATATTGTGTCATAAAAATGCAAAAAAAAAAAAGAAAAAAAAAAGTGTGGC
>NC_084552.2:12172500-12177500 GCF_033978685.3 Nerophis lumbriciformis | reverse complement strand
TGGAAACAGGGTTTGTAGTTTTGTAACAGTACAGTATTTTTTAAAATGGGCCTGGTGGCGCTCTTTGGACACAAATTGCACTTTTACGCAACGCTGCAGTGGAAGGATATTTAGACGTGTGCTCTTATATCATAGTTATAATTCTTTGCCTTTTAAAGCAAAAAGGTTGTATTTTCAATCAGACCTCATTATGTAACGATCCTCTGCCTAATTACCTGGGACTTTTATGATGAGCACACTTCATTCTCTTGGAGATTTGCGAGGCTCGGGTTCCATTCGACCTTAATGGCTCCGGGAAACATACCGGACACGCATCCGATCGCCGCTAATTGACTTTACTGCGGCATAAAAGGGTAATCACGTTGAATGACCAGTGTTTTATGGAGTTGTTCAATCAGCATGGAGCCTTGGGTCCCTGGTTTAATGAGCATCTGTATGAACGTTATGTATAGCTACACTAGATGAGGCCATTCCTGGAGGAATTGTGTGTGTATGAATGTAAGAATAGTTGGAATGGTTTGAATGTGGAAGAGTTTGAATTTCCAGGAAAAACGGAATTTGGTTTGGAACTTGGGAAAGTGTTAGTTTAAATGTCCAGGATGAGTGGAATGTGTTGTTGTTAGAATGGTTTGAATAGGTTGAAAAATTTGGGAACTTCCTGGAAATTTGGGAATTTGAGGAAAAGCAGGATTTAAAAAAAATAAATGAATGTCCTGAATGAGCTGAATTGGTTGGTGTTGGAATTGTTTAAATTGGTCAATAAATGCTGAATTAGTAACAGTTTTTTAATTGGGAAATTGTATCATGGAATTCCTGGAATTTCGGGACAACCGGGAATGTTTGTAGTTCTTAAACCGACTTGTTTTTTTGTCCTGATTAAGAAAAATGTTTTGACGGTGGAACAGTTGAAATGTGATGAAAAAAGGAAAAGCCTTAGTCAAACGAAAAAGGTTGGAAATAAGGTAATCACAGGAATTCCTGGAAATTTGTTGAACGCGGCAAAATGGGTAGTTTGAATGTCCAGAATGAGTGGAATGTGTTGATGTTGGAATGGTTTGAATAAGTTGAAAAATTTGGGAACTTCCTGGAAAATTGGGAATTTGGGGAAAAGCGGGATTTTTTTGAAAATGATTAGGAGCATGAATGTCCTGAATGAGCTGAATTGGTTGGTGTTGGAATTGTTAAAATCGGTCAAGAAATGATGAAGTAGTAACAGTTTTTTATTGAGAAATTGTATTTTGGAATTCCTGGAATTTCGGGAAAACCGGGAATGTTTGTTGTTCTTAAACCGACTTGTTTTTTTGTCCTGATTAAGAAAAATGTTTTGACGGTGGAACAGTTGAAATGTGATGAAAAAAAGGAAAAGCCTTATTAGTAAACGAAAAAGGTTGGAAATAAGGTAATCACAGGAATTCCTGGAAATTTGTTGAACGTGGCAAAATGGGTAGTTTGAATGTCCAGAATGAGTGGAATGTGTTGATGTTAGAATGGTTTGAAGAAGTACAAAAATTTGGGAACTTCATGGAAATTTGGGAATTTGGGGAAAAGCGGAATTTTTTTGAAAATGATTAGGAGCATGAATGTCCTGAATGAGTTGAATTGGTTGGTGTTGGAATTGTTAAAATCGGTCAAGAAATGATGAAGTAGTAACAGTTTTTTATTGAGAAATTATATTTTGGAATTTCGGGAAAACCGGGAATGTTTGTAGTTCTTAAACCGACTTGTTTTTTTGTCCTGACTAAGAAAAATGTTTTGACGGTGGAACAGTTGAAATGTGATGAAAAAAGGAAAAGCCTTAGTCAAACGAAAAAGGTTGGAAATAAGGTAATCACAGGAATTCCTGGAAATTTGTTGAACGCGGCAAAATGGGTAGTTTGAATGTCCAGAATGAGTGGAATGTGTTGATGTTGGAATGGTTTGAATAAGTTGAAAAATTTGGGAACTTCCTGGAAATTTGGGAATTTGGGGAAAAGCGGGATTTTTTTTAAAATGATTAGGAGCATGAATGTCCTGAATGAGCTGAATTGGTTGGTGTTGGAATTGTTAAAATCGGTCAAGAAATGATGAAGTAGTAACAATTTTTTATTGAGAAATTGTATTTTGGAATTCCTGGAATTTCGGGAAAACCGGGAATGTTTGTAGTTCTTAAACCGACTTGTTTTTTTGTCCTGATTAAGAAAAATGTTTTGACGGTGGAACAGTTATGTGATGAATAAAGGAAAAGCCTTAGTCAAACGAAAAAGGTTGGAAATAAGGTAATCACAGGAATTCCTGGAAATGTGTTGAAAGTGGCAAAATGGGTAGTTTGAATGTCCAGAATGAGTGGAATGTGTTGATGTTGGAATGGTTTGAATAAGTTGAAAAATTTGGGAACTTCCTGGAAATTTGGGAATTTGGGGAAAAGCGGGATTTTTTTGAAAATGATTAGGAGCATGAATGTCCTGAATGAGCTGAATTGGTTGGTGTTGGAATTGTTAAAATCGGTCAAGAAATGATGAAGTAGTAACAATTTTTTATTGAAAAATTGTATTTTGGAATTCCTGGAATTTCGGGAAAACCGGGAATGTTTGTAGTTCTTAAACCGACTTGTTTTTTTTTGTCCTGATTAAGAAAAATGTTTTGACGGTGGAACAGTTGATATGTGATGAATAAAGGAAAAGCCTTAGTCAAACGAAAAAGGTTGGAAATAAGGTAATCACAGGAATTCCTGGAAATGTGTTGAACGTGGCAAAATGGGTAGTTTGAATGTCCAGAATGAGTGGAATGTGTTGATGTTGGAATGGTTTGAATAAGTTGAAAAATTTGGGAACTTCCTGGAAATTTGGGAATTTGGGGAAAAGCGGGATTTTTTTGAAAATGATTAGGAGCATGAATGTCCTGAATAAGCTGAATTGGTTGGTGTTGGAGTTGTTAAAATTGGTCAATAAATGCTGAATTAGTAACCGTTTTTAATTGGGAAATTGTATTATGGACTTCCTGGAATTTCGGGAAAACCGGGAATGTTTGTAATTCTTAAACCAACTTGTTTTTTTGTCCTGACTAAGAAAAAATGTTTTGACGGTGGAACAGTTAAAATGTGATGAAAAAAGGAAAAGCCGTAGTCAAACGAAAAAGGTTGGAAATAAGGTAATAACAGGAATTCCTGGAAATGTGTTGAACATGGCAAAATGGATAGTTTGAATGTCCAGGATGAGTGGAATGTGTTGATGTTGGAATGGTTTGAAGAAGTTAAAAAATTTGGGAACTTCCTGGAAATTTGGGGAAAAGCGGGATTTTTTTGAAAATGATTAGTAACATGAATGCTGGAGATTTTAAAAAAAATGGCCAGAAAACCTGGAATTCTGGGAATTTTTGCAATTTTTCAAAATGGTCGAGAAATGTGGAAGTAGTAACATTTTTTATTGAGAAATAGTATTAAAGAAGTCCTGGGACTTTGAGAAAACCTGGAAATTTTCCAGTTCAAAAAGCAACTTAGTTTTTTGTCCTGATTAAGAAGAATGTTTGGACGGTGGAACGGTTGAAATGCGTTGAAAAATGTGGGCGGAGTAATCGCCAGGAAAACGGGTGGAAATAGGGCTTTGGAAAATCGGGAATTCTGGAAAATCCTGGAATTTTTTTGAACATGGAAAAATAGTTGTTTGAATTTCCAGGATTATTTGAATGTGTTGAAGGGGGAATGGTTTGAATTGGTTGAAAAATTTGAAAATGGTGGAGATTTAAAAAATGGCCAGAAAACCTGGAATTCTGGGAAATCTGGGAATTTTTGAAATTTTTCAAAACGGTCAAGAAATGTTGAAGTAGTAACATTTTTTATTGAGAAATACTATTAAAGAAGTCCTGGGACTTCGGGAAAACCTGGAATTTTTCCAGTTCAAAAAGCAACTTTGTTTTTTGTCCTGATTAAGAAGAATGTTTGGACGGTGGAACGGTTGAAATGCGTTGAAAAATGTGGGCGGAGTAGTCGCCAGAAAAACGGGTGGAAATAGGGCTTTGGTAAACCAAGAATTCTGGAAAATCCTGGAATTTTTTTGAACATGGAAAAATTGTTGTTTGAATTTCCAGGATTATTTGAATGTGTTGAAGGGGGAATGGTTCGAATTGGTTGAAAAATGTGGAAATGGTGGAGATTTTAAAAATGCCCAGAAAACCTGGAATTTTGGGAATTTTTGGAATTTTTCAAAACGGTCAAGAAATGTTGAAGTAGTAACATTTTTAATTGAGATATAGTATTACGGAATTCCTGGAATTTCGGGAAAACCGTAACCGGATTAATAGGAATGATTTGATGGTGGAACGGTTGAAGTGGGTTGAAAAATGTGGGAGGAGTAGTTGCCAGAAAAACGGGTGGAAATAGGGCTTTGGAAAACCAGGAATTCTGGAAAATCCTGGAATTTTTTGGAACATGGAAAAATAGTTCTTTGAATTCCCAGGATTATTTGAATGTGTTGAAGGGGGAATAGTTTGAATTGATTGAAAAATGTGGAAATGGTGGAGAATAAAAAAATGGCCAGAAAACCTGGAAATCTGGGAATTTTTCAAAACGGTCGAGAAATGTTGAAGTAGTAACATTTTTTATTGAGATATAGTATTACGGAATTCCTGGAATTTCGGGAAAACCGTAACCGGATTAAGAGGAATGATTTGATGGTGGAACGGTTGAAGTGGGTTGAAAAATGTGGGAGGAGTAGTTGCCAGAAAAAAGGGTGGAAATAGGGCTTTGGAAAATGAGGAATTCTGGAAAATGTTTGAACTTGGAAAAAGGGAAGTTTGAATTTCCAGAATGGTGGAATGTGTTGAAGGTAAAATGGTTTGAATTGGTTGAAAAATTTGGAAATTCTGGAGATTTTTAAAAAAAATGGCCAGAAAACCTGGAATTCTGGGAATTTTTTGAATTTTTCCAAACGGTCGAGAAATGTTGAAGTAGTAACATTTTCAATTGAGAAATAGTATTAAAGAAGTCCTGGAACTTCGGGAAAACCTGGAATTTTTCCAGTTCAAAA
>NC_084552.2:12125000-12167500 GCF_033978685.3 Nerophis lumbriciformis | reverse complement strand
ATGTGACAGATAATGGAGTTGCACCTGGCCAGCAGGTAGGCAGAAGGTCGCGGCGTTTTTAGAGTCTTAGCACTATAGGCAGCTGTCCGCTTTGCTCACGTCACATTTGAATAATTGAATATAGCGTGAGTCACAGTCCATGGAATTTTTTTATTTTTTTTATTTTTTATCTTGTATTTTTACTGGAAGTGCTATCCGCAGAGAGATGCATATTTGGTCTTTAACCTACAATCAAAACACAAAGATATCTAAGGTATCTAAAAGCTTATTTATTTTGAACAAGGTTAAATACAGTTTTCCGTGTAACACAATGAGTATGTTATATTGCTCAATTATTCTGCATTATTTCAATTATTGTGCAGAAATATGGGGGAATACATATCACAGCAACATAATGCCTTTATTTCTTTCACAGAAAAGAGTCATTTCTATCATTTTTACAGTAGGATATATAGACCACACAAATCCACTCTTCATTAGGGCAGGATTATCAAAACTAAACGACATTGTAGAACTGCATACTCTATTAGTGATGTTCAAAGCCAGAAATAAAGTTCTTCTGAAGGACTGAAGATGAGACCCACAGAAGGCCGTATGATTTTAAATATCCGAAAGTGCGAACAAATTTGAAACAAATGGAGTGAAAGCATGGAATTCTCTAAAGAAAGACTTAAAAAGTTGCAAGAATACGTTTGAATTTAAAAAGAGTTACAAAAAGAGACAACTGGAATTATATCAAACTGATTTTTGATTGGACGTGTCATTGTGAAAATGCTTAAAGGCCTACTGAAATGCGATTTTCTTATTTAAACGGGGATAGCAGGTCCATTCTATGTGTCATACTTGATCATTTCGCGATATTGCCATATTTTTGCTGAAAGGATTTAGTAGAGAACATCGACGATAAAGTTTGCAACTGATAAAAAAGCCTTGCCTGTACCGGAAGTAGCAGACGAGTAGCGTGACGTCACAGGCTGTGGAGCTCCTCACATCTGCACATTGTTTACAATCATGGCCACCGGCAGCGAGAGCGATTCGGACCGAGAAAGCGACGATTTCCCCATTAATTTGAGCGAGGATGAAAGATTTGTGGATGAGAAAAGTGAGAGTGAAGGACTAGAGGGCAGTGGGAGCAATTCAGGTAGAGAAGATGCTGTAAGAGGCGGGTGGGACCTGATATTCAGCTGGGAATGACTAAAACAGTAAATAAACACAAGACATATATATACTCTATTAGCCACAACACAACCAGACTTATATTTAATATGCCACAAATTAATCCCGCATAACAAACACCTCCCGTCCATATAACCCGCCAATACAACTCAAACACCTGCACAACACACTCAATCCCGCAGCCCAAAGTACCGTTCACCTTCCCAAAGTTCATACAGCACATATATTTCCCCAAAGTTACGTACGTGATATGCACATAGCGGCCTGCACGTACGGGCAAGCGATCAAATGTTTGGAAGCGTACTCACGGTACCGCGTCTGCGCATCCAACTCAAAGTCCTCCTGGTAAGAGTCTCTGTTGTCCCAGTTCTCCACAGGCCAATGGTAAAGCTCGACTGTCATCTTCCGGGAATGTAAACAATGAAACACCGGCCGTGTTTGTGTTGCTGCAGCCGCCCGCAATACACCGCTTCCCACCTACAGCTTTCTTCTTTGCCGTCTCCATTGTTCATTGAACAAATTGCAAAAGATTCACCAACACAGATGTCCAGAATACTGTGGAAATTTTGCGATGAAAACAGACGACTTGATAGCTGGCCACCATGCTGTCCCAAAATCCGTGACGTCACGCGCTGACGTCGTCATACCGAGACGTTTTCAGCAGGATATTTCGCGCGAAATTTAAAATTGCACTTTAGTAAGCTAACCCGGCCGTATTGGCATGTGTTGCAATGTTAAGATTTCATCATTGATGTATAAACTATCAGACTGTGTGGTCGGTAGTAGTGGGTTTTAGTAGGCCTTTAAAGGGGAACATTATCACAATTTCAGAAGGGTTAAAACCATTAAAAATCAGTTCCCAGTGGCTTATATTTTTCGAAGATTTTTTCAAAATTTTAACCATCACGCAATATCCCTAAAAAAAGCTTCAAAGTGCCTGATTTTAACCACCCGTCCATTTTCCTGTGACGTCACATAGTGAAGCCAACACAAACAAACATGGCGCATAGAACAGCAAGCTATAGCGACATTAGCTCGGATTCAGACTCGGATTTCAGCGGCTTAAGCGATTCAACAGATGACGCCTGTATTGAAACGGATGGTTGTAGTGTGGAGGCAGGTAGCGAAAACGAAATTGAAGAAGAAACTGAAGCTATTGAGCCATATCGGTTTGAACCGTATGCAAGCGGAACCGACGAAAACGACACGACAGCCAGCGACACGGGAGAAAGCGAGGACGAATTCAGCGATCGCCTTCTAACCAACGATTGGTATGTGTTTGTTTGGCATTAAAGGAAACTAACAACTATGAACTAGGTCAGGGGTCGGCAACCTTTACCACTCAAAGAGCCATTTTGACCCGTTTCACTAATTCAAGAAAACAATGGGAGCCACAAAACTCTTTTGAAATTTAAAATGAAATAACACTGAATACAACATTTTTTTTTTGCTTTGTGCTAAGTCAGGGGTCGGCAACCCAAAATGTTGAAAGAGCCATATTGGACCAAAAATGCAAAAACAAATCTGTCTGGAGCCGCAAAAAATTAAAAGCCATATTACATACAGATAGTGTGTCATGAGATATAAATTGAATTAAGAGGACTTAAAGGAAACTAAATGAGCTCAAATATAGCTACAAATGAGGCATAATGATGCAATATGTACATATAGCTAGCCTAAATAGCATGTTAGCATCGATTAGCTTGCAGTCATGCAGTGACCAAATATGTCTGATTAGCACTCCACACAAGTCAATAACATCAACAAAACTCACCTTTGTGGATTCATGCACAACGTTAAAAGTTTTGTGGACAAAATGAGACAGAAAAAGAAGTGGCATAAAACACGTCCTAGAAAGTCGGAGAAAGTTATACATGTAAACAAACTACGGTGAGTTCATGGACCGCCAAAATCAGTAGGACAAAACGTTGCTCGTCAAATACTCGAATCGGTGAAGCATGTTTAATATAAACAGTGTGCTTTATAACATTTAGGGAGGCTTGTGTCATGTTTGTCCTCCTACAGAAACCATATTAAAACAAAAAATAGATTTTTTTCCCCTCATCTTTTTCCATTTTTCATACATTTTTTAAAAAGCTCCAGAGAGCCACTAGGGCGGCGCTAAAGAGCGGCATGCGGCGCTAAAGAGCCGCATGCGGCTCTAGAGCCGCGGGTTGCCGACCCCTGTGCTAAGTATAAACCAGACACGCGGCCCACGAGACGTTATTTTGCGGCCTGCACTTTAATATAAAAAATGTATGTTAGCGCGGCCCGCGAGTTTTATATAAATGGCGCTTGACATCGTCATACTTGCCAACCCTCCCGATTTTACCGGGAGACTCCCGAAGTTCAGAGCAACTATTCTATCGGATGTCTGCTGATTTTCACCCTAACAACATTAATAAGGGCGTGCCGTGACACTGAGGGTGGCCGTATAAAACAACTTTAACACTCTCACTAATATGCTACCACCAAGCCCCGCCCCCCCTCCCCTCCGTGCGTCAGTTGAGGTGGGCGGGGTTTGGTGGTAGCCTGGAAGAGTTAGTGCTGCATAGGATTCTGGGTATTTATTCTGTTGTGTTTATGTTGTCTCACGGTGCGGATGTTCTGCCGAAATGTGTTTGTCATTCTTTTTTGGTGTGGGTTCACAGTGTGGCGCATTATTAGTAAGAGTGTTAAAGTTGTTTTATACGGCCACCGTCAGTGTAACCTGTATGGTTGTTGACTAAGTATGCCTTGCAGTCACGTACGTGTGCTGGTCAAAGCCCGCACACAACATGTGACTGGGCCTGCACGCAGATGGTGTAAAATCTAACGCTAAAGGCACTGCCATAACGGCACGCCCTCAATATCGTTGCCCCGGGAGATTTTCGGGAGAGGCACTGAATTTCGAAAGTCTCCCGGAAAAATCGGGAGGGTCAGCAAGTGTGCGGCTGAGCCGCATCAGAGTGATCAAAGAGCCACATGCGGCTCCGGAGCCGCGGGTTGCTGACCCCTGAACTAGGTTTACAGCATATGAAATACATTTGGCAACAACATGCACTTTGAGAGTGCAGACAGCCCAATTTTCATCAATTAATATATTCTGTAGACATACCCTCATGTCAGCAGGCCAGGGAATCTAGGGTCGATATTCTTCTCTTGATCATCTTCGGTGGCATAAGGGACGGTGTGAGCCAAGACATCCAGGGGGTTTAGCTCGCTCGTCTGCGGGAACAAACTGCCGCCATTGCTTGCCGTGCTACCGAGGTCCTTTGTCCCTGAATTGCTCACACACTCCGGCAGATTCAATGGGGGTCTGGCGGCAGATTTCTTTGACTTTATCGTTGGAAATGCATCTGCTTTGAGTGTCGCAGGATATCCACACATTCTTGCCATCTCTGTCGTAACATAGCTTTCGTCGGTAAAGTGTGCGGAACAAACGTCCAATTTCTTGCCACTTTCGCATCTTTGGGCCACTGGTGCAACTTGAATCCGTCCCTGTTCGTGTTGTTACACCCTCCGACAACACACCGACGAGGCATGATGTCTCCAAGGTACGGAAAACAGTCGAAAAAACGGAAAATAACAGAGCTGATTTGAGTTGTGACGTCATCGCTCCGAGAGCGAATATTAGAAAGGCGTTTAATTCGCCAAAATTCACCCATTTAGAGCTCGGAAATCGGTTAAAAAAATATATGGTCT
Source organism: Nerophis lumbriciformis (assembly GCF_033978685.3). Taxonomy (NCBI): domain Eukaryota; kingdom Metazoa; phylum Chordata; class Actinopteri; order Syngnathiformes; family Syngnathidae; genus Nerophis; species Nerophis lumbriciformis. Next base: position 12,162,640 of record NC_084552.2, on the reverse strand, counting down.
TTTTTCTGCAACATCAAGGTATATATTGACGCTTACATAGGTCTGGTGATAATGTTCCCTTTTAATGGGAAATTAAAAAGTATGTTGGAGTTGGGGTGTTGATGGAGGGAACAGTGATAAAGTCATCTGTAATAATTTGTGTTAAAAAGGGGGCAGATAAATATAAGAATATTATTCTTCCATCTGCTCCTTTCTGCTTCGTATTATATCTATGCATTTTCATGAAAGGAATAACAAGAAATGATGATGATGATGATGAAAAGAAATGTACATCAGAGTGGGGAAAACACTTAAACAAAATCAAATAAACAGACATTGTACCGTATTTTCCTGACTATATAGCGCACTGGTCCCCAACCCGGCACCGGTCCGTGGATCAATTGGTACCAAGCCGCTCAAGAATTTTTATTTTTTATTTTTTTGTTTTGTATTTATTTATTTATTTATTTATTTTTAAACATTTTTTAAAAGGTTTCCTTTCCGGCTTAGGCATTAAAAACGGGAAGTACATTTTCAACCCTGCAGCGAGGGGACTCGTTCGAAAGAGGGCGCCAATGCACAAACAATAACTGTTGAACACAAAGCATTGCGGCCGTCGGCAACACAAAAACCAGTAAATTAGCCGCACAGTTTTATAAGCTGCGGGGTTCAAAGTGTAGGAAAAAAAGTAGTCCGGAATTCACAGTAGTAAAAATGATGAATTAAGTATTTTCTTTTCTTATTCATTTCAAGTTAAAGTTAAAGTACCAATGATTGTCACACACAAACTAGGTGTGGTGAAATTTGTTCACCCCCTGGGAGGTGAGGGGAGCAGTGAGCAGCAGCGGTGGCCACGCCCGGGAATACTTTTTGGGGATTTTAACCCCCAATTCCAACCCCTTGATGCTGAGGGCCACGCAGGGAGGTAATGGCTCCCATTTTTATAGTCTTTGGTATGACTCGGGCCGGGGTTTCCATAACCGATCTACCAGAGGAGAGCTGGTATTCTCCTTCCCTCCACATCATTTTCAATTTGCCTTCCCAAATATGTATCCGCCGCCTCATCAGAATGTCATTCATCTCCACCACGGGGCTTAATGGCGAGGTATTTTCTTCCCCACTTCGTGTTAAATCAGGAGGCAAAGTCGGCGCGTTGAATATTGCACGAGATAACGTTTGCACGGCTGAGCGCCGTCACAGGAAGGAGAGCAGCTTCTACGTGCTTCTGGAACACAACCCCGAGACCAAAGACCACCGCCGTGGTCGCCGTTTAGTCGAAGGCTTTAGCACGCAGTAGTCATGGTTTGCATTAAGCCCCTCCCCCTCGCCAAGCATCGTCTGCTATTGGTCAGCATCTGTCCACGTACAGTATGTACAGTATTATGTACAGTATTATGTACAGTACAATGTACAGTACAATGTACAGTATGCACAGTATTATGTACAGTATGCACAGTATTATGTACAGTATTATGCACAGTATTATGTATGTATTATGTACAGTACATTGTACAGTATTATGCACAGTGTTATGTATAGTATGCACAGTATTATGTAGATTATTATGTTCATTGTTATGCACAGTATTATGTACATTATACACAGTATTATGTACAGTATTATGTACAGTATGCACATATTATGTACAGTATGCACTGTATTATGCACAGTATCATGTACAGTATTATGCACAGTATTATGTACAGCATGCACAGTATTATGTACAGTATTATGCACAGTATGCACAGTATTATGCACAATATAATGCACAGTATTATGCACAATATTATGCACAGTATTATCTACAGTATTATGCACAGTATTATGCACAATGCACAGTACTATGCACAATATTATGCACAGTATTATCTACAGTATTATGCACAGTAGTATGTACAGTATTATGCACAGTATTATGTACAGTATTATGCACAGTATTATGTACAGTATGCACATTATTATGTTCAGTATTATGTACAGTATGCACAGTGTTATGTACAGTATTATGCACAGTATTATGTACAGTATTCACAGTATTATGTACACTGTACATAATACTGTAAATAATACTGTGCATAATACTTTGCATAATACTGTACATAATGTGCATAATACATTGTACAGTAGTATGCACAGTATTATGCACAATATAATGCACAGTATTATGCACAATATTATGCACAGTATTATCTACAGTATTATGCACAGTAGTATGTACAGTATTATGTATAGTATTATGCACAGTATTATGTACAGTATTATGCACAGTGTTATGTACAGTATGCACAGTATTATGCACAATATAATGCACAGTATTATGCATAATGTTATGCACAGTATTATGCACAGTATTATGCACAGTATTATGTACAGTATTATGCACAGTGTTATGTACAGTATTATGCACAGTATTATACACAGTATTATGTACAGTACAATGTACAGTATGCACAGTATTATGCACAGTATTATGCACAGTATTATGTACAGTATTATGTACAGTATGCACAGTATTATGCACAGTATTATGTATGTATTATGTACAGTACATTGTACAGTATTATGCACAGTGTTATGTATAGTATGCACAGTATTATGTACAGTATGCACAGTAGTATGTAGATTATTATGTTCAGTGTTATGCACAGTATTATGTACATTATACACAGTATTATGTACAGTATGCACATTATGTACAGTATGCACAGTATTGTGTGCATTTTTATGTACAGCATGCACCATATTATGCACAGTATCATGTACAGTATTATGCACAGTATTGTGTACAGTATTATGCACAGTATTATGTACAGTACTATGCACATTATCATGTACAGTATGCATAGTATTATGCACATTATTATGTACAGTATTATGCACAGTATTATGTACACTGTACATAATACTGTGCATAATACTGTGCATAATACATTGTACAGTAGTATGCACAGTATTATGCACAATATAATGCACAGTATTATGCACAATATTATGCACAATATTATCTACAGTATTATGCACAGTAGTATGTACAGTATTATGCACAGTATTATGTACAGTATTATGCACAGTGTTATGTACAGTATGCACAGTATTATGCACAATATAATGCACAGTATTATGCACAATATTATGCACAGTATTATCTACAGTATTATGCACAGTAGTATGTACAGTATTATGCACATTATTATGTACAGTATTATGTATGTATTATGCACAGTATTATGCACATTATTATGTACAGTAGTATGTAGATTATTATGTTCAGTGTTATGCACAGTATTATGTACATTATACACAGTATTATGTACAGTATGCACATTATGTACAGTATGCACAGTATTGTGTGCATTTTTATGTACAGCATGCACCATATTATGCACAGTATCATGTACAGTATTATGCACAGTATTGTGTACAGCATGCACAGTATTATGTACAGTATTATGCACAGTATTATGTACAGTACTATGCACATTATCATGTACAGTATGCATAGTATTATGCACATTATTATGTACAGTATTATGCACAGTATTATGTACACTGTACATAATACTGTGCATAATACTGTAAATAATACTGTGCATAATACATTGTACAGTAGTATGCACAGTATTATGCACAATAGTATGCACAATATTATCTACAGTATTATGCACAGTAGTATGTACAGTATTATGCACAGTATTATGTACAGTGTTATGCACAGTATGCACAGTATTATGCACAATATAATGCACAGTATTATGCACAATATTATGCACAGTATTATCTACAGTATTATGCACAGTAGTATGTACAGTATTATGCACATTATTATGTACAGTATTATGTATGTATTATGCACAGTATTATGCACATTATTATGTACAGTATTATGCCCAGTATTATGTACAGTATTATGCACATTATTATGTACAGTATTATGTACAGTATTATGCACAGTATTATGTACAGTATTATGTACATTATTATGCACAGTATTATGTACAGTATTATGTACAGTATTATGCACAGTATTATGTACAGTATGCATGTCCATAGCTCATAGTTCATGTCAGAAGCAGCGACACAAAAGCCGCCCTCGCCGGCAGGTTAGCGAGTTCGCCTGTGACTTGCAGGTCTGAGGGAGGGGGCGGAGCTACCTTGTCAGAACCATCTCAGCCCGCCCCTGGGAGTTGGTCCATGAAATATTCAGCTCGCTCTCAGGAGGTCAGCTGCCATCTTTTTGTGCTGCTGCTGCTCTGGTTTTGTCTTCTTCTTCTTCTTCTTCTTCTTCTTCTTCTTGTCCTGAGCAGCACTTTTTCTCTGCAGAATCACTTATTGGTGGCACAAATGTGGTTATTGATCACAGAATCACTTGTTTGTGATGCAGCTATTAGTTACATGGCTTGTACAAAACCCAAAACCCGCACTCTTTTACTACAAAGCCACGCTGTTGTAACGCATGGCTTGGCATTGTCTTGCTGTAATAAGCAGGGGCGTCCATAATAATGTTGCTTGGATGGCAACATATGTTGCCTCAAAACCTGTATGCACCTTTCAGCATTAATGGTGCCTTCACAGATGTGTAAGTTACCCATGCCTTGGGCACTAATACACCCCCATACAATCACAGATGCTGGCTTATACACTTTGTGCCTAGAACAATCCGGATGGTTCTTTTCCTCTTTGGTCCGGAGGACACGACGTCCACAGTTTCCAAAAACTATTTCAAATGTGGACTCGTCAGACCACAGAACACTTTTCCACTTTGCATCAGTCCATCTTAGATGAGCTCAGGCCCAGCGAAGCCGGCTGCGTTTCTGGGTGTTGTTGATAAATGACTTTCGCTTTGCATAGGAGAGTTTTAACTTGCACTTACAGATGTAGCGACAAACTGTAGTTACTGACAGTGGTTTCCTGAAGTGTTCCTGAGCCCATGTGGTGATATCCTTTACACACTGATGTGGCTTTTTGGTGCAGTACCGCCTGCTTGGGCAATCACACAATAATAATAATGATATTAATAATAATAAATGTTTTGGAGTATAATCTTATATGTGTGAATGTTGGACAGTCACACAATAAAAAACAATAATAATAATAATATAATAATTACAATTATAATAACATTTTTGGTGTATAATCTTATGTATGAATGTTTGGACATTCACACAATAATAATAACAATATATTACATTTTTGGGTGTAGAATCTTGTGTGTGAATGCTTGGACATTCACACAATAATAATTATTATTATTATAAATGTTTTGGTGTATAATCTTATTTGTGAATGCTTGGACATTCACACAAAAATAATAATATTAATAATAATATATTTTTGGGAGTATAATCGTATGTGTGAATGTTGGACATTCACACAATAAAAAAATAAAAAATAATAATAATTACAATTATAATAAATTTTTTGGTGTAGAATCTTATGAATGAATGTTTGGACATTCACACAATAATAATAATGATATTAATAATAATACATTTTTTGGAGTATAATCTTATAAAATATAAAATTCATTATGATTGTAATTATTATTATTATTATTGTTATTTTTTTATTGTGTGAATGTCTAACATTCACACAATTAAAAAATGACAATAATAATAATTACAATTATAATACATTTTTGGGTGTAGAATCTTATGTATGAATATTTGGACATTCACACAATAATTATAATAATTGTTTGGGGGTGTAGAATCTTTTGTGTGAATGTCCAAGCATTATTATAGTGCATTTGGGTGTAGAATTTTATGTGTGAATGCTTGGACATTCACACAATAATAATTATAATAATAATTACTATAATTATAATACATTTGTTGGTGTATAATCTTATGTATGAATGTTGGACATTCACACAATAAAAAAAAATAACAATAATAATAATAATAATTACAGTTATAAAACAAAAATTGTGTACAATCTTATGTATGAATGTTTGTACATTCACGCAATAATAATAATAATAATTATGATACTTTTTTGGTGTAGAATCTTATGTGTGAATGCTTGGACATTCACATAACAATAATTATAATTTTTTTTTTTGGTGTAGAATCTTATGCGTGAATGTTTGGACATTCACACAATAATAATAATAAGTTTTTTTTGTTTTTTTGGTTTAGAATATTATGTGTGAATGCTTGGACATTCACACAATAATAATTATAATAATAATTAGTATAACTGTAATACATGTTTTGGTGTAGAATCTTATGTGTGAATCCTTGGACATTCACACAATAATAATAATGATATTAATAATACATTTTTGGAGTATAATCTTATGTGTGAATGTTGGACATTCACACAATAAAAAAATAACAATAATGATGATAATAATAATAATAATAATTACAATTATAATATTTTTTTTGGTGTAGAATCTTATGTATGAATGTTTGGACATTCACTTAATAATAATAATGATATTAATAATAATAATTTTTTTGGAGTATAATCTTATATTATAAAATACAAAATGCATTATAATTGTAATTATTATTATTATTATTGTTATTTTTTTATTGTGTGAATGTCTAACATTCACACAATAAAAAAAATAACAATAATAATAATTACAATTATAATACATTTTTGGGTGTAGAATCTTATGCATGAATATTTGGACATTGACACAATAATTATAATAATTTTTTTGGGGTGTAGAATCTTTTGTGTGAATGTCCAAGCATTATTATAGTGCATTTGGGTGTAGAATTTTATGTGTGAATGCTTGGACATTCACACAATAATAATTATAATAATAATTAGTATAATTATAATACATTTGTTGGTGTATAATCTTATGTATGAATGTTGGACATTCACACAATAAAAAAAAAAAACAATAATAATAATAATAATTACAGTTATAAAACAAAAATTGTGTATAATCTTATGTATGAATGTTTGTACATTCACGCAATAATAATAATAATAATTATGATACTTTTTTGGTGTAGAATATTATGTGTGAATGCTTGGACATTCACACAATAATAATTATAATAATAATTAGTATAACTATAATACATGTTTTGGTGTAGAATCTTATGTGTGAATCCTTGGACATTCACACAATAATAATAATAATGATATTAATAATACATTTTTGGAGTATAATCTTATGTGTGAATGTTGGACATTCACACAATTAAAAAAAATAACAATAATGATGATAATAATAATAATAATAATAATAATTACAATTATAATATTTTTTTTGGTGTAGAATCTTATGTATGAATGTTTGGACATTCACTTAATAATAATAATGATATTAATAATAATAATTTTTTTGGAGTATAATCTTATATTATAAAATACAAAATGCATTATAATTGTAATTAATATTATTATTATTGTTTTTTTTATTGTGTGAATGTTGGACATTCACACAATACAAAACAACAATAATAATAATAATAATTACAATTCTAATCATTTTTAGGGTGTAGAATCTTATGTATAAATGTTTGGACGTTCACACAATAATAATAATGATGATAATAAATTTTTTGGTGAAGAATCGTGTGTGAATGCTTGGACATTAACACAATAGTAATAATAATAATAATAATTATTATTATTATTATTATTATTAATTTTTTGGTGTAGAATCTTATGTGTGAATGCTTGGACATTCACACAATAATAATAATAATAATATTAATAATAATAATACATTTTTTGGGGTATAATTTATTATGTGTGAATGTTGGACATTGACACAACAATATGCATATTATTAATAATAATAATAATACATGTTTTGGAGTATAATCTTATATGTGTGAATGTTGGACATTCACACAATAGTAAAAATAACAATAATAATAATAATTACAATTATAATACATTTTTTGGTGTAGAATTTATGTGTGAATGCTTGGACATTCACACAATAAAAAGTAAGTCATAATTCTTATAAACACGTTAACGTGAAAATACTGAACATGTTGTCAACGAAAGCGTTCAACTTTGACACTTTGCCTCTTCACAAGTCGAGTTACTTTTTTTTTTTACACTGTGTGCTGTTAATGATGTACATTATCTCACATAAATCAAGTATTCATATTTTGATTGGAGGATCGATATTAGAGCAGAATCGGCAGTATCGATATTTCCGTATGCGTCCGCACATCACGACTTGACACCTTTGTCAATGGGAGTGTCAAAAAGTGTCAAAGTGAGTTTGAGCCATCAGTCCCACATTGAAGTGTGCTCCCCCATGATCATGTGTCAGAGTGCACTTCATCGCCTTGCCGTGTCAGAGTGCACTTCAGCACTTTGAGGTGTCAGAGTGCACTTCAACACTTTGACGTGTCAGAGTGCACTTCAACACTTTGACGTGTCAGAGTGCACTTCAACACTTTGACGTGTCAGAGTGCACTTCAGCACTTTGAGGCCACGCGTGACTTCCTCAATGTGGACACATCAGAAATATGTATGGAAACATTTTTCACAGATTTTTGACTACATAGGCTTCTTAAAAAACAACAGCTACACTTTTCTGGTGGAAATACAAAAACTATTCACACTCGCTCGCCCACGTTCCCTTTCTTTTCAAAAAAATGCCCCATTATTCTCTTATTCTGCGCCAGTCTCCTGCTGTCTGATCAATTATAGATGGGGAGCCGGAATTGACATGTCGACAGTGTGTAATTACTTTCTGGAAGTTGCTTTCAGTTTTCTTTTTGTTTTTTTTTACTCATTTTGAAATGTCAGGGTGTGTTTGACATCATCCAGACTGAACAGTTGGTAAAGTCAATACAAGTGTGTTAATATCTGCCATAATTTGACATTTATCAACTTTGTGCCTCCTTTTTCTTCCCACTTGTGCATACTTGCCAACCCTCCCGGATTTTCCTGGAGACTCCCGAAATTCAGCGCCTCTCCCGAAAAGCTCCCGGGACACATTTTCTCCCGAAAATCTCCCGAAATTCAGGCGGACCTGGAGGCCACGCCCCCTCCTTGAGGGTCCGCATGGAGCAATGTTGTTGTAATATATTGAGTTGGAGGCAATAAACAGGCAAGGGGATGAAGTACGTCTCTTTACTGTAGACTTCAGAACAGACTCACACACTTGACGTCAGGTGCGCAACACCACGTAAATCGTTGGCCAACCAAAAAGTAACCACAGTACGCTATAGCCAACATTCACCAGGAGATGGCAACAGACAAACATAGATCACTCCATTACATTCCAGTCTCTCCATGTTTTCTCGCCATGGTAACATGGGATCCACATGCACTGTGCGCTGTCTCTGTCCCTTTTGATATATATATATATATATATATATATATATATATATATATATATATATATGTATATATATATATGTATATATATGTATATATATATATATATATATATAAGAAAATACTTCACTTTCAGTTAATTCTAGCTATATATATATATATATATATATATATATATATATATATATATATATATATATACAGTATATATTTATTTTGATATATGTACATGTATTTATTTTACTATATATATATTTATATATATATATATATACAGTATATATATATATATATGTATATGTATATATATATATATATATATATACTGTATATATATATATGAAATACTTGACTTGGTGAATTCTAGCTGTAAATATACTCCTACCCTCTTAGCCACGCCCCCAACCACGCCCCCACCCCACCCCGACCACGCCCCCCACCCCCCACCTCCCGAAATCGGAGGTCTCAAGGTTGGCAAGTATGCACTTGTGTCCCTGTATTAACATCCTTATGCATGTTTTTAACCTCCAGGCACTTTCTACCTCTTTAAAAGTTGATGAAATTGTATTTTGTATTTATTTTTGTATTTATTCATCAGTTTTATGATGAAAATCAAATTGTGCCATACCCAAGTCTTTTTTTTCCCTTTTTACCTCTAAAGGCTTAGTGGCCACATGCGTGGACAGCACCTTTTAGCTCTTATTTCCAAAATTGTGTACATTACTGAATTGGGGTCTCATGGCCACTTATGTGGACACTTATACTGCCATCTGGTGGTGTCAGAAGAGTATAACATACAATGGAATTTGGAGGAGAAAAAAAGTGTAAAAATAAGAATTAGCATGTCACTAAACATGAAGTACACGTATGTGTACTTATGGACTAAATACATCATATCAAAAGATGATTCTTAGTTTTTATTCTAATTAGGGTCCAATTAGCCCAAATAGCAAAGAGAAATAAAAAAAAAAAAGCATGTAAACAGACAGCTTGGGCCTTAAGAGGTTTTAAGAAATACAGTAATGCAAATCCAACTACCGTAAATTCCGGTAAATTTTAGAAGATAAAAAAAATATTTTCCATATATAAGCTACACCGGACTATAAGTCGCGGATATATACATTGTGAAATGAGTTATTTACACAGAAATGTTTATTTACATACCTTAATTGTTTCCAAACACAACAGTAAAACGGCTGATCAAGCAAAACAGAAGTTTTGTTCAATACTTTTTCAAATCTTCTTGTAATTAAGTTAAAGTTAAAGTACCAATGATTGTTACACACACACACACGAGGTGGGGTGAAATTATTCTCTGCATTTGACCCGTCACCCTTGATCACCCCCTGGGAGGTTAGGGGATCAGTGAGCAGCAGCGGTGGCCGCGCCCAGGAATAATTTTTGGTGATTTAACCCCCAATTCCAACCCTTGATGCTGAGTGCCGAGCAGGGAGGTAATGGCTCCCATTTTTTTAATAGTCTTTGGTATGACTCGGGCCGGGGTTTGAACTCACGACCTACCGATATCAGGGCGGACACTCGAACCACAAGTAATCAGACCATATTTTCGGTATATTAGATGGAATCTTTCCCTGACATGTTTCGACTGTCATCTGCAGTCTTCTTCAGAAGGGTCACCTGACCACTGTGAGGTGTTGCCTTTCAGCTGTTCTTATAGGCGTGGCCAACCTGTCAAGTCCACCTGGTGGTAGGTAATAGACAGATATCATCTATTGCTGTATGACGAGTGATTATACAGCGAGCAGTTTTTCCAGTGTCCTCCTGTCCCTCCATCTGCGGGCCAATATTTTGGCCGGTTTTCCGGATCAGTTTGTCAATCCGGTTTAAGTTCCTTTTTGCTGGTGCTGCTCCCCCAACAAACCACTGCAAAGTACAGGGCACTGGCCACAACACACTGAAACAAATGGGACGGTTTAGTAAGTAAGAATTGGTTTAGTTATATTGTAAAACTTACAAACGTTGCTTGGAGTGAGGAATGAAGAATCCACATGAGTAAAAACGCTATGGATGACCAGAAGACGGAACAGCACTTGTACTTCCGTTTGAAAAGTACTAAAAAGGAAGCGAACTCGTCCAAAACAAATGGCACCATAGCACAAACAATAACACATCTTTTCAGTGTGTTTGCGTTGTTTTGTTGAGAGCTATTTGCAATATGGCCGTCAGCAAAGAAAAATCCTGGAATTAGCCGCACAGTTTTGTAAGCCCCAGGGTTCAAAATGTAGCTTATAGTCCGGAATTTACGGACATCTGTTCCAGGCGCCGGAAAAAAAATGACCACAAAACACATTTTATAGGAATATAGTTTGACATGCAGAATACAATGCAATGGTTATTGTTGTTACGGTGTATTACTGTAAATGGGAAAAAAGGTAACATAAAATTTTACTTGAAAAACCTGGCACCTCAGTTGTCAGAATAAAAAATAATAAAAGAAACAGTGGTACTGTTTTTCCATTTGTTTTTCCATTTTGTGTTGTTTATTTTATTTTATTTTATTTTTTTAACCATGACTAGGAAAGGTTGTCAGCATTGGGTCACAGGTGCGTTATGTGTGACCATTTTCGTTGACATTTTGTGTTGTTTGGATTTTTTTATTTTTTTATTTTTGCACCATGACTAGGAAAGGTTGTCAGTATTGGGTCACAGGTGCGTTATGTGTGACCATTTTTGTTGACATTTTGTGTTGTTTGGATTTTTTTATTTTTTTATTTTGGACAATGACTAGGAAAGGTTGTCTGCATTTTGTCACAGGTTGTGTTATGTGTGACCATTTTTGTTGACATTTTGTGTTGTTTAAATTTTATTTTTATTTTTTTGCACCATGACTAGGAAAGGTTGTCTGCATTTTATCACAGGTTGTGTTTTGTGTGACTATTTCCATTGACATTTTGTGTCGTTTAAATTATTATATATTTTTTTGCACTATGACGAGGAAAGGTTGTCTGCATTTTGTCCCAGGTTGTGTAATGTGTGACTATTTTTGTTGACATTTTGTGTCGTTTCAATTATTATATATATATTTTGCACTATGACTAGGAAAGGTTGTCTGCATTTTGTCACAGGTTGTGTAATGTGTGACTATTTTCATTGACATTTTGTGTCATTTAAATTATTATATATATTTTGTGCACTATGACTAGGAAAGGTTGTCTGCATTTTGTCACAGGTTGTGTTATGTGTGACCATTTTCGTTGACATTTTGTGTTGTTTAAATTGTATTTTTATTTTTTTGCACCATGACTAGGAAAGGTTGTATGCATTGGGTCACAGGTTGTATTATGTGTGACCATTTTCGTGGACATTTTATGCTGTTTGGATTTTTTTTTTTTGCACAATGACTAGGAAAGGTTGTCTGCATTTTGTCACAGGGTGTGTGTTATGTGTGACAATTTTCGTTTACATTTTGTGTCGTTTGGATTTTTTTTTTTTCCCGCACCATGACTAGGAAAAGTTGTCTGCATTTGGTCACAAGTTGTGTTATGTGTGACCATTTTTGTTGACATTTTATGTTGTTTGTTTGGTGTTTGTTTTGCACCATGATTAAGAAAGATTGTCTGCATTTTGTCACAGGTTGGGTTACGGTATGTATGACCATTTTCATTGACATTTTGTGTTGTTTTGATTTTATTTTTATTTTTTTTCACCATGACAAGGAAAGGTTGTCTGCATTGGGTCATTGGTGCGTTATGTGTGACCATTGTCATTGACATTTTATGTTGTTTGGATTTATTTTTTTTGCACCATGACTAGGAAAGGTTGTCTGCATTGGGTAACAGGTTGTGTTATGTGTGACTATTTTCGTTGACATTTTTGTGTTGTTTGGATTATTTATTCTTTTTTTTTTTTTTTTTTTGCACCATGATTAGGAAAGGTTGTCTGCATTGGGTAACAGTTTGTGTTATTCGTGACCATTTTTGTGACATTTTTGTGTTGTTTGGATTATTTATTCTTTTTTTTTTTTTTGCACCATGATTAGGAAATGTCTGCATTGGGTCACTGGTTGTGTTGTGTGTGACCATTTTCGTTGACATTTTATGTTGTTTGGATTTATTTTTTTATTTTTATTTTTTTTGCACCGTGATTAGGAAAGGTTGTCTGCATTGGGTGACAGGTTGTGTTATGTGTGACCATTTTCATGGACATTTTATGTTGTTTGTTTGGTGTTTGTTTTGCACCATGATTAAGAAAGGTTGTCTGCATTTTGTCACAGGTTGGGTTACGGTATGTATGACCATTTTCATTGACATTTTGTGTTGTTTTGATTTTATTTTTATTTTTTTTCACCATGACAAGGAAAGGTTGTCTGCATTGGGTCATTGGTGCGTTATGTGTGACCATTGTCATTGACATTTTATGTTGTTTGGATTTATTTTTTTTGCACCATGACTAGGAAAGGTTGTCTGCATTGGGTAACAGGTTGTGTTATGTGTGACTATTTTCGTTGACATTTTTGTGTTGTTTGGATTATTTATTCTTTTTTTTTTTTTTTTTTTGCACCATGATTAGGAAAGGTTGTCTGCATTGGGTAACAGTTTGTGTTATTCGTGACCATTTTTGTGACATTTTTGTGTTGTTTGGATTATTTATTCTTTTTTTTTTTTTTGCACCATGATTAGGAAATGTCTGCATTGGGTCACTGGTTGTGTTGTGTGTGACCATTTTCGTTGACATTTTATGTTGTTTGGATTTATTTTTTTATTTTTATTTTTTTTGCACCGTGATTAGGAAAGGTTGTCTGCATTGGGTGACAGGTTGTGTTATGTGTGACCATTTTCATGGACATTTTATGTTGTTTGTTTGGTGTTTGTTTTGCACCATGATTAAGAAAGGTTGTCTGCATTTTGTCACAGGTTGGGTTACGGTATGTATGACCATTTTCGTTGACATTTTGTGTTGTTTTGATTTTATTTTTATTTTTTTTCACCATGACAAGGAAAGGTTGTCTGCATTGGGTTATTGGTGCGTTATGTGTGACCATTGTCATTGACAGTTTATGTTGTTTGGATTTATTTTTTTTTGCACCATGACTAGGAAAGGTTGTCTGCATTGGGTAACAGGTTGTGTTATGTGTGACTATTTTCGTTGACATTTTTGTGTTGTTTGAATTATTTATTCTTTTTTTTTTTTTTTTTTTGCACCATGATTAGGAAAGGTTGTCTGCATTGGGTAACAGGTTGTGTTATGCGTGACCATTTTTGTGTTGTTTGGATTATTTATTCATTTATTTTTTTTGCACCATGATTAGGAAATGTTGTCTGCATTTTGTCACAGGTTGTGTTATGTGTGACCATCTTCGTTGACCATTTATGTTGTTTGGATTATTTATTTTTTTGCACCATGATTAGGAAAGGTTGTCTGCATTGGTTACAGATGCGTTGTGTGACCATTTTCGTTGATATTTTATGTTGTTTGGATTTTTTTATATATTTTTTTTGCACCGTGATTAGGAAATGTTATCTGCATTGGATCACAGGTTGTGTTATGTGTGACCATTTTCGTTGACATTTTATGTTGTTTGGATTTTTTTTTAGATTTTTTTTGCACCATGACTACTAGAGGTTGTCTGCATTGGGTCACAGGTTGTGTTATGTGTGACCATTTTCGTTGAAATTATGTGTTGTTTGGAGTTTTATTTTTTTGCACCATGACTAGGAAAGGTTGTCTGCATTTTGTCACAGGTTGTGTTATGTGTGACCATTTTTGTTGACAATTTGTGTTGTTTGGATTTATATATTTTTTCGCACCATGACTAGGAAAGGTTGTCTGCATTGGGTCACATGAGTAATGATGTGCATGGTATCACTCAGAGCAGAATTAAAGGGCGTTGACCTAAATTACCCATACCGGCCACTTGATGGCGACAAAATGGCAGCATCAAAGTCCGTTTAAAAAAAAAAAAAACGAACGCAATCTCCCTGCGGACAAGATTCCATCTCAAGCTCATGTCTTTTCTCGGAATGAAGCGACTCTCTTGCTGCTGTCGCCCACATTCAACGTGCACACACGTAGCGTTATATACTGTTGACTTTGTAGCAAAAACCAAAGTATGGTCTGGAGTGTCATGTGTGGATGTCACAATAAAAGAAGGGATCCAGTTACGAGCTGTTTTATTCACGACATTACAGCTAGTCCAAGTGCTAACTGCTAGCCTCAGACACGTACACAGAATGTCGTAACATAAAGACGCGCCACAATCCGTACATAATCACAACATAAAAAGCACGGTGAAGCTCCATTGAGCAGCCCTTTGAGACATTTGTGATGAAGGGCTATATCTGCAAACTTTGATAGGTTGATTGATTGAAAAAGAAAGGTAAAGCAAAAGTAGTGAACAGAAGGAAAAAACAGATAAATAAATACCGTGATAACGTCGGATCAGCAGAAATGCAGAAAGCCATGTTTGTTGGATACAAGTAAACATTGATTGATTGATTGATTGATTGATTGATTGATTGATTGATTGATTGATTGAAAAAGAAAGGTAAAGCAAAAGTAGTGAACAGAAGGGAAAAAAAGATAAATACCATGATAACGTCGGACAAGCAGAGATGCAGAAAGCCATGTTTGTTGGATATAAGTAAACGATTGATTGGTTGATTGATTGATTGATTGATTGATTGATTGATTGAAAAATAAAGATAAAGCAAAAGTAGTGAACAGAAGGAAAAAAACGATAAATAACGTGATAACGTCGGACAAGCAGAGATGCAGAAAGCCATGTTTGTTGGATATAAGTAAAAGATTGATTGATTGATTGATTGATTGATTGATTGATTGAAAAAGAAAGGTAAAGCAAAAGTAGTGAACAGAAGGAAAAAACAGATTTAAAAAATACCGTGATAACGTCGGACAAGCAGAAATGCAGAAAGCCATGTCTGTTGGATATAAGTAAACGTTGATTGATTGATTGATTGATTGATTGATTGATTGATTGATTGAAAAAGAAAGGTAAAGCAAAAGTAGTGAACAGAAGGAAAATTAGAAAAAAAATATTGTGACGTCAGCAGAAATGCAGAAAGCCATGTCTGTTGGATATAAGTAAACGTTGATTGATTGATTGATTGATTGATTGAAAAAGAGAGGTAAAGCAAAAATAGTGAACAGAAGAAAAAAAGATCAATAAATATTGTGACGTCAGCAGAAATGCAGAAAGCCATGTCTGTTGGATATAAGTAAACGTTGATTGATTGATTGATTGATTGATTGATTGATTGATTGATTGATTGAAAAAGAAAGGTAAAGCAAAAGTAGAGAACTGAAGGAAAAAAAGACGAATAAGCAGAAGTGCACAAAACCTTGTTTGTTGACAGTGGAAGTCACTCCTTAGTCAGCACCTGCATTGAGCGAACTCGTCCAAAAGGTGGCGCCATAGCACAAGTAACAATAACACACCTTTCCGTTTACGTTAGGTTCTGCGCATGTCAAAATATTCCGATTCAAGGTGTGATGCGTGAAAATGCACGTCATATTATTTTAAAGGTCCATGTACACAGTAATCCAAATGACGATCAGATTAAATACATGTTGTCCATTTACACGTGGCGAGTCACGTGGTTGTCTTCTTGTCAACTACAGAGGACGTGACCTCGGTGTTCTCAATGCTAGTTACGGCCATGCTATTGTCTTTGTTATGCTGAAACCAACTACTTTCAATATTTTTTAAACTGTTCATAGTCACTCACCATAAATACATTGAAACATTTACAGTTGATACATGTGATCGGTATCGGTATCGGCCGATCTCACTCTTGGATGATCGGATCTTAGGAGCGTCCACTCGATTCTTCAAGACGATCATGTACTTCATTCGCTCTTTCTCCGGTCTTTTCCCCGCAGCTGGGACGACAGCAGCTCGGTGAGCAGCGGCCTGAGCGACACCTTGGACAACATCAGCACCGACGACCTGAACACGCCCGCCTACCCCTCGGTCAGCTCGCCGCGCAAAAGCAGGGGCGCCCAGGTAAGTCAAGGCGTCAAGACCAGAAGGAATTTGGGAGACAGTTGCACACATTGCTGACTTTGAGTAGCAAGAATACATTTTCTCTCTTCTCCTCCGAGGTTTTTTTTTACACGATTGCGCCAAGTATCTTTGGCCCCTCATGGAAGAGACTCGGGTGTTGCTAGGGAGACTGCATGGCCATCTGTCAAGGAACGGCTTAGTTGCGAGTGTGTGTGTGTAGGTGTGTGTGTGTGTGTGTGTGTGTGTGTGTGTGTGTGTGTGTGTGTGTGTGTGTGTGTGTGTGTGTTTGTGCATGAGCATCCCAGAGGAGGAGATCTGGTCAGACCAAAGATAGATCCCACTTCACACTACTTTGTTTGCTTGTGGACTTGAGTTTCTTTGTGTTGCCTACAGACCTCATGTTGTCAGTGTGGCGGATGACTCATTCCCCGCCTCAAGTTGGGGATTCAAGTATGAATGTTTTACTTTTACTTTTAGTTCTCCAACTTTTTACACCGAGTCATCTCAAGGCCTTCAATCCATCGCAACTGGACTGTTGGGTTTGTCTTAGAAGACGTTTGGACTCTCATCCCAGTAGACTTCATCAGTTCATGATCATAGACTGAGACTGGTCACATCTAGTCTTAGACTTAGATTGGTCACATCTAGTCTTAGACTTAGATTGGTCACATTTAGTCTTATACTTAGATTGGTCATATTTAGTCTTGGACTTAGATTGGTCACATCTAGTCTTAGACTTAGATTGGTCACATCTAGTCATAGACTTAGATTGGTCACGTTTGGTCTTAGACTTAGATTGATCAGATCTAGCCTTAGACTTATGTTAATCACATCTAGTTTTAGACTTAGATTGGTCAAATTTAGTCTTAGACTGGTCACATCTAGTCTTAGACTTAGATTGGTCAGCTCTAGTCTTAGACTGGTCACATCTAGTCTTACACTTAGATTGGCCACGTCTAGTCTTAGACTTAGATTGGTCACGTTTGGTCTTAGACTTAGATTGATCAGATCTAGCCTTAGACTTATGTTAATCACATCTAGTTTTAGACTTAGATTGGTCAAATTTAGTCTTAGACTGGTCACATCTAGTCTTAGACTTAGATTGGTCAGCTCTAGTCTTAGACTGGTCACATCTAGTCTTACACTTAGATTGGTCACGTCTAGTTTTAGACTTAGATTGGTCACGTTTGGTCTTAGACTTAGATTGATCAGATCTAGCCTTAGACTTATGTTAATCACATCTAGTTTTAGACTTAGATTGGTCAAATTTAGTCTTAGACTGGTCACATCTAGTCTTAGACTTAGATTGGTCAGCTCTAGTCTTAGACTGGTCACATCTAGTCTTACACTTTGATGGGTCAGATTTAGTGTTGGACTTAGATTGGTCACATCTAGTCTTAGACTTAGATTGGTCATATTTAGTAATAGACTTAGATTGGTCACATCTAGTCATAGACTTAGATTGGTCACATCTAGTCTTAGGCTTAGATTGGTCACATCTAGTCTTAGACTTAGATTGGTCACATTTTGTCTTATACTTAGATTGGTCATATTTAGTGATAGACTTAGATTGGTCACACCTAGTCATAGACTTAGCTTGGTCACATCTAGTCTTAGACTTAGATTGGTCACGTCTAGTTTTAGACTTAGATGGTCACATTTGGTCTTAGACTTAGATTGGTCACGTCTAGTCTTAGACTTAGTTTGGTCACGTCTAGTCTTAGACTTAAATTGGTCACGTTTGGTCTTAGACTTAGATTGATCAGTTCTAGTCTTAGACTTATGTTAATCACATCTAGTTTTAGACTTCGATTGGACAAATTTAGTCTTAGACTGGTCACATCTAGTCTTAGACTTAGATTGGTCAGCTCTAGTCTTAGACTGGTCACAGCTAGTCTTAGACTTAGATTGGTCACATCGAGTCTTAGACTTAGATTGGTCAGATTTAGTGTTAGACTTTGGTCACATCTAGTCTTCGACTTAGATGGTCACATCTAGTCTTAGATTTAGATTGGTCTCATCTAGTCTTAGTCTTAGATTGGTCACATCTCGTCCTAGACTTAGATTGGTCACATCTAGTCTTAGATGTAGATTGGTCACATCTAGTCAGGTCAGACTTAGACTTAGATTAATTTGATCTAGTCTTAGATTTAGATTGGTCATAGGTAGTTTTAGAATTAGATTGGTCAGTTCTAGTCTTAGACTTAGATTGGTCTGATCTAGTCAGGTCAAACTACAAATTAAACTGATCTGATCTAGTCTTAGACTTACATTGGTCAGATCTAGTCTTCTAATTAGATTGGTCAGGTCTAATTTAGCAAACTTTCAAATCATATTGGATTAGACAAATCATTTTATGTCCCTGGATTCAATTCTCTACCCGTTTTTGCATAAACACAGATGAACAAAATCAACATACATAGCTAGTTTTTCTTTTAGCTTTGTGTTCATTGCTGATCTTCCCTACCACAGTCGCAGAGAGGAAGTAAGTCCAAGCATGCCGAGCAGGAGGTAAGCAGCAGCTGGGCCGGAGCCGAAGACCTGAAGAAGGTGGACGAGGAACTCGACGCGAACATGGACCCCAACGGCGCCTCCTCCCGCTGGAAGTCCTCATCGTCCTCCCAAGCCCACAGCCAGTATGAGGAGGCCGGTCAGAAAGCCACAGCGCTGACTCAAATATCCCAGACCGGGTCATTGAGAAGGGGCATGACAGCCCAGGTGGGCATCACACCACCTCGGACCAAGGGCACCTCCTCCCATAAAACACCTGGTAGGTGTTTCCATCTCTGTGAGACTATTTTTGGTGATACATATGAACTGGAGGATGTATTGTAGTTTTGTTCCAGACTTTGAAACGTTTAGCCACTTTCTTTTGACTGGTACTGTCAGCAGAAATCACTTGTCTTTTTGGTTATTGACCACAATTTGTCTTGAACGTCTTCTGCCCATTTGGCACCAAAGGTGAAAACAAGTTGTTGGCCACAAATCTGCTGAGGATGATGTTTTTGCCTTTGTGCTAATAAGTGTTTATGCAAATTGACAGGCAAGACTGACGATGCCAAGGCTTCAGAGAAAGGCAAGGTGCCCTCCAAGAGCGCTTCTGGCATCCAGCGCTCCCCGTCAGACGCTGGCAAGAGCAGTGGAGACGAAGGCAAGAAACCCCCGTCTGGGATTGGACGCCCCCCAACCACGGGTTCTTTTGGATACAAGAAGATCCCTGGTGCCTCTGGGACTCTGGTCACCTCCAGTGGTGCCACGCTCTCCAGTGGTTCGGCCACTCTGGGAAAGGCACCCAAATCCTCAGCGGCCCTTGGCAAGAGCGCAGGCATTGGTGGCGTGCGGAAGACCAGCCTGGATGGCTCGCAGCCTCAAGACGACGGCATCCTGCTCACCTGCGGGGGCTCCAAAGTGCCCCTCCAGTACCGCTCTCTGCCCAGACCGGCTAAATCCTCCAACGTCAGCGGCAAATCGGTCAGCGGTGGGACGGCGGCCGGAGCCAAGCGCAGGGACGGCGGAAAGGTGGGCTCCGGCGACCACTCCAGTCCCATCAACATGAACCAGACGGACAAGGAGAAAGTGACGGTAACGGAGCAGGATCCGGGTCCCAGCCCGACGTCCTCTTCAACGGGGCAGACGGGTCTCAGGCAACCGGGCTCTAAATACCCCGACATTTCCTCGCCTACCTTCCGCAGGTACGTCCCTCACAATTATGCCGCCCTACTCTCATTCTGTCTTTGGCCGTGTTTCCACCGGTCCAAAGCTGGAAATGGTACCAAACCGCTTTCTTTGGTGGAAACGTGGCTTTTGTCTTTCGTTTGTGCATGTTTCCACAAGTACCAAGCATTTCACCGCCATACCTTTCCATCCATTGGATCATGTTCAACCAGGAAAGGTATGCCTGGACCTTTGTGATAGGATTCGGTTTTACTTGAAGACTTGCTTGATATCGTTGCAGAAACGGTCGAATAAAGTTATCCTGTAGAGGAAAGCCACACATCATAGTAGGGTTGTACGGTATACCGGTACTAATATAGTACCGCGATACTAATGAATCATATTCGGTACTATAATGCCTCTAAAAAGTGCCAGTTCTGGTTGTACGAGCAGAGGAGCATGTTCGGCAGCGCACACACACAGAGTACTTACAAGCAGACACAGTGTGTAGACAGAAAAGGGAGAATGGACGCATTTTGACCTAAAAAGTAAAGATAAAGGTGAAGTTATAACACTGAAAACGCCCTCAGGAATCCTCGTCTCCATGGCGACAAGTAAATTTCTTACAGTACCATTATCACTGCAGGACGAGGAATAGCTAAACATGCTTCACTACACACCGTACGAGGATACAATGTAAACAAACGCCATGGGTGGATCTACACCTGACATCCACTGTAATGATACCAAGCACAGGAGTGTATCTAGTCGATACCACTATGATTACATCGATATTTTTTAGCATCACAAAATCTATTTTCGTTTTTTTTTTAAATGTGTATTATGTTTATAAACTCAGGAAATACGTCCCTGGACACATGAGGACTTTGAATGTGACCAATGTATGATCCTGTAACTACTACTAAATGTGTGGTATCATCCAAAACTAATGTAAAGTATCAAAGAAGAGAAGAATAAGTGATTATTACATTTTAACAGAAGTGTAGATAGAACATGTTAAAACAGAAAATAAGCAGATATTAACAGTAAATGAGCAAGTAGATTAATAATACATTTTTTACAGCTTGTCCTTCATAATGTGTACAAAATAATAGGTGTATAAATGACACAATATGTTACTGCATAGACTAATTAGGAGTCTTTGTTTGTTTACTTACTACTAAAGGACAAGTTGTCTAGTATAGGACTAAATTGTAATAATAAACATGTTTCATGTACACTAAGATTTGTTGTTAAAATAAAGCCAATAATGAAATTTTTTGTTGTGCCCTTTATTTAGAAATGTATCGAAACACATTTTGGTACCGGTACCAAAATATTGGCATCGGGACAACACTACATCATAGACATAATTGCATCAAGCACAGTCAGCATCTCCTCATTATACCCCAAAGATGAGTCGGCTGTTTGTGTCTTTCGAGGCGCCACCTTGGTCAGAAGCAACAAGAATAGGGTTTCTCTGCACGCTGTGTGTGACTGTCATCTTAGTGCAGTCTACACATATCTCTTACGTGTGACTGCCATCATATTGCAGTCTACACGTATCTCTTATGTGTGACTGCCATAATATATTGCAGTCTACACGTATCTGTTATGTGTGACTGCCATCATATTGCAGTCTACACGTATCTCTTATGTGTGACTGCCATCATATTGTGGTCTACACGCATCTCTTATGTGTGACTGCCATCATATTACGGTCTACACCTATCTCTTATGTGTGACTGCCATCTTATTGCAGTCTACACGTATCTCTTATGTGTGACTGCCATCTTATTGCAGTCTACACGTATCTCTTATGTGTGACTGCCATCATATTGCAGTCTACACATATCTCTTATGTGTGACTGCCATCATATTGCTGTCTACACCTATCTCTTATGTGTGACTGCCATCATATTGCAGTCTACACGCATCTCTTATGTGTGACTGCCATCATATTGCAGTCTACACATATCTCTTATGTGTGACTGCCATCATATTGCAGTCTACACGCATCTCTTATGTGTGACTGCCATCATATTGCTGTCTACACGTATCTCTTATGTGTGACTGCCATCATATTGCAGTCTACACGCATCTCTTATGTGTGACTGCCATCATATTGCAGTCTACACGTATCTCTTATGTGTGACTGCCATCATATTGCAGTCTACACATATCTCTTATGTGTAACTGCCATCATATTGCAGTCTACACCTATCTCTTATTTGTGACTGCCATCATATTGCAGTCTACACATATCTCTTATGTGTGACTGCCATCATATTGCAGTCTACACATATCTCTTATGTGTGACTGCCATCATATTGCAGTCTACACCTATCTCTTATTTGTGACTGCCATCAAATTGCAGTCTACACATATCTCTTATGTGTGACTGCCATCATATTGCAGTCTACACGCATCTCTTATTTGTGACTGCCATCTTATTGCAGTCTACACGCATCTCTTATGTGTGACTGCCATCTTATTGGAGTCTACACGCATCTCTTATGTGTGACTGCCATCATATTGCAGTCTACACGTATCTCTTATGTGTGACTGCCATCTTATTGCAGTCTACACGTATCTCTTATGTGTGACTGCCATCATATTGCAGTCTACACGCATCTCTTATGTGTGACTGCCATCTTATTGCAGTCTACACATATCTCTTATGTGTGATTGCCGTCATATTGCAGTCTACACGTATCTCTTATGTGTGATTGCCGTCATATTGCAGTCTACACGTATCTCTTAGGTGTGACTGCCATCATATTGCAGTCTACACGTATCTCTTATGTGTGACTGCCATCTACTGGTTACACTCAGTCTACACGTATCTTTTATGTGTGACTGCCATCTTATTGCAGTCTACACGTATCTCTTATGTGTGACTGCCGTCATATTGCAGTCTACATGTATCTCTTATGTGTGACTGCCATCTACTGGTCACACTCAATCTACATGTATCTCTTATGTTTGACTGCCATCTTATTGCAGTCTACACGTATCTCTTAAAGTTAAAAAAAGTTAAAGTACCAATGATTGTCACACACACACTAGGTGTGGCGAGATTATTCTCTGCATTTGACCCATCACCCTTGATCACCCCCTGGGAGGTGAGGGGAGCAGTGGGCAGCAGCGGTGGCCGCGCCCGGGAATCATTTTGGTGATTTAACCCCCAATTCCAACCCTTGATGCTGAGTGCCAAGCAGGGAGGTAATGGGTCCCATTACCCATTATGTGTGACTGCCATCTTATTGCAGCCTACACGTATCTCTTATGTGTGACTGCCATCATATTGCAGTCTACACGCATCTCTTATGTGTGACTGCCATTATATTGCTGTCTACACGCATATCTTATGTGTGACTGCCATCATATTGCAGTCTACACGTATCTCTTATAAGTGACTGCCATCATATTGCAGTCCCCTAAAGGTGTGTGCCAAATGTTGTGGGGCTTCAACCGAACACCAATCTCATTAGAGACACTCAATAGGCGTGCCCAAAGCGGCTCCGTCCCATTCGATCTGTCAAACCAAACTTTGTTTTATTTATCCTCCTATCTTTATAAGATCTTTAATTCATTTATTTCCCGTCTCGAGATGGCCTCGCCTGTTTTATTTCCTGTGATTGCAACAAGCTCACGCTGGCGAGCAAGATGTCTGAACAGATGTGAGGTTAGACAGGCCCGACAGATTGGCTTCTTTCCAGAAAGGAGCAGACAGATGTGTTGTTGTATGTGAGTGAGAGTACATTGTTGGAACAAATGTGCAAAACCCCAAAACCCGTGAAGTTGGCACGTTAATGGTAAATTCAAACTGTCAGGTTCGAACACTGATGACATTTATTAAACAAGACAAGAAGCAAAGAATCAAGCAGAGACAGAATTAAATTTGGACTCAATATTGAGGAGAGTCGCCTGTACACTGTACCCTTGTACAATATCTCAGCACGCTCTGGCGAAAGATTGTACTCCTCCTTCTTTATTTGACTTCCTCCGACCACATGACCGCCGCTGCTTCCAGAGGGAAGTGGGTCGTAAACAGCTTTGCCTTTGGTTACCGAACAGTTCAAAGTAGTTCAAAAAGACGTTCGTAAACCAGTTCAAAAAGGAGGTTCAAAAAGAGGTCGTGGAAATTGGGCAGATCCTGTCTTCTCTCCGCTTTGAAGTCCTTGGGTTAGGACATTATCTTTCTGTTGATTACCATACATGAAAGAACACAGTGGAGTTTTAAGAGCCTTCTTCTTGGTAGGTTTCAAAGACAGCTTTTGTCTTCTCACCAAGTTTTTGTGATATATTAGAAACAATTATTCTTACAAAAACAGAATACAATGATTTGCAAATCCTTTTCAACTTATATTCAATTGAATAGACTGCAAAGACAAGATGCTTAACGTTCAAACTGGTAAATTTTGTTAATTTGTTGCAAATATTAGCTCATTTGGAAATTGATGCCTGCGACATGTTTCAAAAAAGCCGGCACAAGTGGCAAAAAAGACTGATAAAGTTGAGGAATGCTCATCAAACACTTATTTGGAACATCCCACAGGTGAACAGGCTAATTGGGAACAGGTGGGTGCCATGATTGGGTATAAAAGCAGCTTCCATGAAATGCTCAGTCATTCACAAACAAGGACGGGACGAGGGTCAACACTTTGTCAACAAATGCCTGAGCAAATTGTCCGACAGTTTAAGAACAACATTTCTCAACCAGCTGTTGCAAGGAATTTAGGGATTCCACCATCTACTGTCCGTAATATCATCAAAAAGTTCAGAAAATTTGGAGAAATCACTGCACGTAAGCAGCTAAGCCTATGACCTTCGATCCCTCAGGCTGTACTGCATCAAAAAGCGACATCAGTGTGTATAGGATATCACCACATGGGCTCAGGAAGACTTCAGAAAACCACTGTCAGTAACTACAGTTTGTCGCTACATCTGTAAGTGCGAGTTAAAACTCTCCTATGCAAAGCCAAAGCCATTTATCAACAACACCCAGGAACTGAAACCTCGCACACACACCTTTAATAATAATCATTTACAGTTTGTGTGTGAGAGGACATACATGACAAGCAGGGTGAGTTCATCAGAACAAAGGCCAAAGGTGTTGTATTATCCTCAGAGTTGGAACATATTCCTTCGAATTGGTTCTCTTGGATTTTTCGTACAATATACAGCGCGTGTACGTAAGCACTAGTATTGTCCCGATACCAATACCGGTACTAAAATGTATTTTCGATACTTTTCGGTACTTTTCGATACTTTTCTAAATAGAGGGGACCATAAAAAATTGCATTATTGGCTTTATTTTAACAACAAATGTTAGCGTACATGAAACATATGTTTATTATTGTAATTTAGTTCTTAAATAAAATAGTGAACATACTAGACAACTTGTCTTTTAGTAGTAAGTAAACAAACAAAGACTCCTAATTAGTCTGCTGACGTATGCAGTAACATATTGTGTTATTTATACACCTATTATTTTGTACACATTATGAGGGACAAACTGTAAAAATTGATTATTAATCTACTTGTTCATTTACTGTTAATATCTGCTTACTTTCTCTTTAACATGTTCTATCTACACTTCTGTTAAAATGTAATAATCACTTATTCTTCTCTTCTTTGATACTTTACATTAGTTTTGGATGATACCACAAATGTAGGTATCGATCCGATACCAAGTAGTTACAGGATCATACATTGGTCATATTCAAAGTCCTCATGTGTCCAGGGACGTATTTCCTGAGTTTATAAACATAATATACATTAAAAAATAAAAAATATATATTTTGTGCTGCTAAAAAATATCAATGTAATCATAGTAGTATCGACTAGATACACTCTTGTACTTGGTATCATTACAGTGGATGTCAGGTGTAGATCCACCCATGGCGTTTGTTTACATTTTGACACCGGTGAGCTATTGTATCCTCCTACGGTGTGTAGTGAAGCCTACTTTACCTAGACGACTACTTTACCTAGACGACTACTTTATCTAGACGACTACTTTACCTAGACAACTTCTTTACCTAGACGATTACTTTAACTAGACGACTACTTTACTTAGACAATTACTTTACCTAGACGACTACTTTACCTAGACGACTACTTTACTTAGACGACTACTTTACCTAGACAATTACTTTACCTAGACGACTACTTTACCTAGACAATTACTTTACCTAGACAATTACTTTACCGAGACGACTACTTTATCTAGACGACTACTGTACCAGGACAATTACTTTACCTAGACGATTACTTTACCTAAACGACTACTTTACCTAGACGACTACTTTACCTAGGCGACTACTTTACTTAGACAATTACTTTACCTAGACGACTACTTTACCTAGACGACTACTTTACTTTGACAATTACTTTACCTAGACAATTACTTTACCTAGACGACTACTTTACCGAGACGACTACTTTACCTAGACGACTACTGTACCAGGACAATTACTTTACCTAGACGATTACTTTACCTAGGCGACTACTTTACTTAGACAATTACTTTACCTAGACGACTACTTTACCTAGACGACTACTTTACTTTGACAATTACTTTACCTAGACAATTACTTTACCTAGACGACTACTTTACCGAGACGACTACTTTACCTAGACGACTACTGTACCAGGACAATTACTTTACCTAGACGATTACTTTACCTAAACGACTACTTTACCTAGATGACTACTTTACCTAGACGACTATTTTACCTAGACGATTACTTTACCTAGATGACTACTTTACCTAGACGATTACTTTACCTAGGCGACTACTTTACTTAGACAATTACTTTACTTAGACGACTACTTTACCTAGACAATTACTTTACCTAGACGACTACCTTACCTAGACAATTACTTTACCTAGACGACTACTTTACCTAGACGACTACTTTACCTAGGCAATTACTTTACCTAGACAATTACTTTACGTAGACGACTACTTTACCTAGACAATTACTTTACCTAGACGACTACTTTACCTAGACGACTACTTTACTTAGACAATTACTTTACCTAGACGACTACTTTACCTAGACGACTACTTTACTTTGACAATTACTTTACCTAGACAATTACTTTACCTAGACGATTACTTTACCTAAACGACTACTTTACCTAGACGACTACTTTACCTAGGCGACTACTTTACTTAGACAATTACTTTACCTAGACGACTACTTTACCTAGACGACTACTTTACTTTGACAATTACTTTACCTAGACAATTACTTTACCTAGACGACTACTTTACCGAGACGACTACTTTACCTAGACGACTACTGTACCAGGACAATTACTTTACCTAGACGATTACTTTACCTAGGCGACTACTTTACTTAGACAATTACTTTACCTAGACGACTACTTTACCTAGACGACTACTTTACTTTGACAATTACTTTACCTAGACAATTACTTTACCTAGACGACTACTTTACCGAGACGACTACTTTACCTAGACGACTACTGTACCAGGACAATTACTTTACCTAGACGATTACTTTACCTAAACGACTACTTTACCTAGATGACTACTTTACCTAGACGACTATTTTACCTAGACGATTACTTTACCTAGATGACTACTTTACCTAGACGATTACTTTACCTAGGCGACTACTTTACTTAGACAATTACTTTACTTAGACGACTACTTTACCTAGACAATTACTTTACCTAGACGACTACCTTACCTAGACAATTACTTTACCTAGACGACTACTTTACCTAGACGACTACTTTACCTAGGCAATTACTTTACCTAGACAATTACTTTACGTAGACGACTACTTTACCTAGACAATTACTTTACCTAGACGACTACTTTACCTAGACGACTACTTTACTTAGACAATTACTTTACTTAGACGACTACTTTATCTAGACGACTACTTTACCTAGACAACTTCTTTACCTAGACGATTACTTTAACTAGACGACTACTTTACTTAGACAATTACTTTACCTAGACGACTACTTTACTTAGACAATTACTTTACTTAGACGACTACTTTATCTAGACGACTACTTTACCTAGACAACTTCTTTACCTAGACGATTACTTTAACTAGACGACTACTTTACTTAGACAATTACTTTACCTAGACGACTACTTTACCTAGACGACTACTTTACTTAGACGACTACTTTACCTAGACAATTACTTTACCTAGACGACTACTTTACCTAGACAATTACTTTACCTAGACAATTACTTTACCTAGACAATTACTTTACCGAGACGACTACTTTATCTAGACGACTACTGTACCAGGACAATTACTTTACCTAGACGATTACTTTACCTAGACGATTACTTTACCTAAACGACTACTTTACCTAGACGACTACTTTACCTAGACGACTACTTTACCTAGACGATTACTTTACCTAGGCGACTACTTTACTTAGACAATTACTTTACCTAGACGACTACTTTACCTAGACGACTACTTTACTTTGACAATTACTTTACCTAGACAATTACTTTACCTAGACGACTACTTTACCGAGACGACTACTTTACCTAGACGACTACTGTACCAGGACAATTACTTTACCTAGACGATTACTTTACCTAAACGACTACTTTACCTAGATGACTACTTTACCTAGACGACTATTTTACCTAGACGATTACTTTACCTAGATGACTACTTTACCTAGACGATTACTTTACCTAGGCGACTACTTTGCTTAGACAATTACTTTACTTAGACGACTACTTTACCTAGACAATTACTTTACCTAGACGACTACCTTACCTAGACAATTACTTTACCTAGACGACTACTTTACCTAGACGACTACTTTACCTAGGCAATTACTTTACCTAGACAATTACTTTACGTAGACGACTACTTTACCTAGACAACTACTTTACCTAGACAACTACTTTACCTAGACAATTACTTTACCTAGACGACTACTTTACCTAGACGATTACCTTACCTAGACGACTACTTTACCTAGACGACTACTTTACCTAGACGACTACTTTATCTAGACAATTACTTTACCTAGACGACTACTTTACCTAGACAATTACTTTACCTAGACGACTACTTTACCTAGACGACTACTTTACTTAGACGACTACTTTACCTAGACAATTACTTTACCTAGACGACTACTTTATCTAGGCGACTACTTTACCTAGACAATTACTTTACCTAGACAATTACTTTACCTAGTAAATAACTTTACCTTGACAATTACTTTACCTAGACGACTACTTTACATAGACGACTACTTTACCTAGACAATTACTTTACCTAGACGACTACTTTACCTAGACGACTACTTTACCTAGACAATTACTTTACCTAGACGACTACTTTACCCAGACAATTACTTTACCTAGACGACTACTTTACCTAGACAATTACTTTACCTAGACGACTACTTTACCTAGACGAGTACTTTACCTAGACAACTACTTTACCTAGACAATTACTTTACCTAGACGACTACTTTTCCTAGATATTACTTTACCTAGACGACTACTTTACCTAGACAACTACTTTACCTAGACGACTACTTTACTTAGACGACTACTTTACCTAGACAATTACTTTACCTAGACAATTACTTTACCTGGACGACTACTTTACCTAGACAATTACTTTACCTAGACGACTACTTTACCTAGACGACTACTTTACTTAGACGACTACTTTACCTAGACAATTACTTTACCTAGACAATTACTTTACCTAGACGACTACTTTACCTAGACAATTACTTTACCTAGACGACTACTTTACCTAGACGACTACTTTACTTTGACAATTACTTTACCTAGACAATTACTTTACGTAGACGACTACTTTACCTAGACAACTACTTTACCTAGACAATTACTTTACCTAGACGACTACTTTACCTAGACGATTACCTTACCTAGACGACTACTTTACCTAGACGACTACTTTACCTAGACAATTACTTTACCTAGACGACTACTTTACCTAGACAATTACTTTACCTAGACAATTACTTTACCTAGACAATAACTTTACCTTGACAATTACTTTACCTAGACGACTACTTTACCTAGACAATTACTTTACCCAGACGACTACTTTACCTAGACAATTACTTTACCTAGACGACTACTTTACCTAGACGATTACTTTACCTAGACGATTACTTTACCTAGACGACTACTTTACCTAGACGATTACTTTACCTAGACGACTACTTTACTTAGACGATTATTTTACCGAGACGACTACTTTACCTAGACGACTACTTTACCTAGTCGACTACTCTACCTAGACAATTACTTTACCTAGATAATTACTTTACGTAGACGACTTCTTAATCTAGACGACTACTTTACCTAGACGACTACTTTACCTAGACGACTACTTTACCTAGACGACTACTTTACCTAGACGATTACTTTACCTAGACGACTACTTTACTTAGACGACTACTTTACCTAGACAATTACTTTACCTAGACGACTACTTTACCTAGACAATTACTTTACCTAGACAATTACTTTACCTAGACAATTACTTTACCGAGACGACTACTTTATCTAGACGACTACTGTACCAGGACAATTACTTTACCTAGACGATTACTTTACCTAAACGACTACTTTACCTAGACGACTACTTTACCTAGACGACTACTTTACCTAGACGATTACTTTACCTAGGCGACTACTTTACTTAGACAATTACTTTACCTAGACGACTACTTTACCTAGACGACTACTTTACTTTGACAATTACTTTACCTAGACAATTACTTTACCTAGACGACTACTTTACCGAGACGACTACTTTACCTAGACGACTACTGTACCAGGACAATTACTTTACCTAGACGATTACTTTACCTAAACGACTACTTTACCTAGATGACTACTTTACCTAGACGACTATTTTACCTAGACGATTACTTTACCTAGATGACTACTTTACCTAGACGATTACTTTACCTAGACAATTACTTTACCTAGACGACTACTTTACCTAGACGATTACCTTACCTAGACGACTACTTTACCTAGACGACTACTTTACCTAGACGACTACTTTATCTAGACAATTACTTTACCTAGACGACTACTTTACCTAGACAATTACTTTACCTAGACGACTACTTTACCTAGACGACTACTTTACTTAGACGACTACTTTACCTAGACAATTACTTTACCTAGACGACTACTTTACCTAGACGACTACTTTACCTAGACAATTACTTTACCTAGACAATTACTTTACCTAGTAAATAACTTTACCTTGACAATTACTTTACCTAGACGACTACTTTACATAGACGACTACTTTACCTAGACAATTACTTTACCTAGACGATTACTTTACCTAGACGACTACTTTACCTAGACAATTACTTTACCTAGACGACTACTTTACCTAGACAATTACTTTACCTAGACGACTACTTTACCTAGACAATTACTTTACCTAGACGACTACTTTACCTAGACGAGTACTTTACCTAGACAACTACTTTACCTAGACAATTACTTTACCTAGACGACTACTTTTCCTAGATATTTTTTTACCTAGACGACTACTTTACCTAGACGACTACTTTACTTAGACGACTACTTTACCTAGACAATTACTTTACCTAGACAATTACTTTACCTAGACGACTACTTTACCTAGACAATTACTTTACCTAGACGACTACTTTACCTAGACGACTACTTTACTTTGACAATTACTTTACCTAGACAATTACTTTACCTAGACAATTACTTTACCTAGACAATTACTTTACGTAGACGACTACTTTACCTAGACAACTACTTTACCTAGACAACTACTTTACCTAGACAATTACTTTACCTAGACGACTACTTTACCTAGACGATTACCTTACCTAGACGACTACTTTACCTAGACGACTACTTTACCTAGACAATTACTTTACCTAGACGACTACTTTACCTAGACAATTACTTTACCTAGACAATTACTTTACCTAGACAATAACTTTACCTTGACAATTACTTTACCTAGACGACTACTTTACCTAGACAATTACTTTACCCAGACGACTACTTTACCTAGACAATTACTTTACCTAGACGATTACTTTACCTAGACGATTACTTTACCTAGACGACTACTTTACCTAGACGATTACTTTACCTAGACGACTACTTTACTTAGACGATTATTTTACCGAGACGACTACTTTACCTAGACGACTACTTTACCTAGTCGACTACTCTACCTAGACAATTACTTTACCTAGATAATTACTTTACGTAGACGACTTCTTAATCTAGACGACTACTTTACCTAGACGACTACTTTACCTAGACGACTACTTTACCTAGACGACTACTTTACCTAGACGATTACTTTACCTAAACGACTACTTTACCTAGATGACTACTTTACCTAGACGACTACTTTACCTAGACGACTACTTTACCTAGACGACTACTTTACATAGACGATTACTTTACCTAGATGACTACTTTACCTAGACGATTACTTTACCTAGGCGACTACTTTACCTAGACGACTACTTTACCTAGACGACTACTTTACCTAGGCAATTACTTTACCTAGACAATTACTTTACGTAGACGACTACTTTACCTAGACAACTACTTTACCTAGACAACTACTTTACCTAGACGACTACTTTACCTAGACGATTACCTTACCTAGACGACTACTTTACCTAGACGACTACTTTACCTAGACGACTACTTTATCTAGACAATTACTTTACTTAGACGACTACTTTACCTAGACAATTACTTTACCTAGACGACTACTTTACCTAGACGACTACTTTACTTAGACGACTACTTTACCTAGTCAATTACTTTACCTAGACGACTACTTTACCTAGACGACTACTTTACCTAGACAATTACTTTACCTAGACAATTACTTTACCTAGACAATAACTTTACCTTGACAATTACTTTACCTAGACGACTACTTTACATAGACGACTACTTTACCTAGACAATTACTTTACCTAGACGACTACTTTACCTAGACGACTACTTTACCTAGACAATTACTTTACCTAGACGACTACTTTACCTAGACAATTACTTTACCTAGACGACTACTTTACCTAGACAATTACTTTACCTAGACGACTACTTTACCTAGACGAGTACTTTACCTAGACAACTACTTTACCTAGACAATTACTTTACCTAGACGATTACTTTACCTAGACGACTACTTTTCCTAGACAATTACTTTACCTAGACGACTACTTTACCTAGACAACTACTTTACCTAGACGACTACTTTACCTAGACGACTACTTTACCTAGACAATTACTTTACCTAGACAATTACTTTACCTAGACGACTACTTTACCTAGACAATTACTTTACCTAGACGACTACTTTACCTAGACGACTACTTTACTTTGACAATTACTTTACCTAGACAATTACTTTACCTAGACAATTACTTTACCGAGACGACTACTTTATCTAGACGACTACTGTACCAGGACAATTACTTTACCTAGACGATTACTTTACCGAGACGACTACTTTACCTAGACGACTACTTTACCTAGACGACTACTCTACCTAGACAATTACTTTACCTAGACAATTACTTTACATAGACGACTACTTTACCTAGACAACTACTTTACCTAGACAATTACTTTACCTAGACGACTACTTTACCTAGGCGATTACCTTACCTAGACGACTACTTTACCTAGAGGACTACTTTACCTAGACAATTACTTTACCTAGACAATTACTTTACCTAGACAATTACTTTACCTAGACAATAACTTTACCTTGACAATTACTTTACCTAGGCGACTACTTTACATAGACGACTACTTTACCTAGACAATTACTTTACCTAGACGACTACTTTACCTAGACAATTACTTTACCTAGACAATTACTTTACCTAGACAATAACTTTACCTTGACAATTACTTTACCTAGGCGACTACTTTACATAGACGACTACTTTACCTAGACGACTACTTTACCTAGACGACTACTTTACCTAGACGATTACTTTACCTAGATGACTACTTTACCTAGACGATTACTTTACCTAGGCGACTACTTTACTTAGACAATTACTTTACCTAGACGACTACTTTACCTAGACAATTACTTTACCTAGACGACTACCTTACCTAGACAATTACTTTACCTAGACGACTACTTTACCTAGACGACTACTTTACCTAGACAATTACTTTACGTAGACTACTTTACCTAGACAACTACTTTACCTAGACAACTACTTTACCTAGACGACTACTTTACCTAGACGATTACCTTACCTAGACGACTACTTTACCTAGACGACTACTTTACCTAGACGACTACTTTATCTAGACAATTACTTTACCTAGACGACTACTTCACCTAGACAATTACTTTACCTAGACGACTACTTTACCGAGACGACTATTTTACCTAGACAATTACTTTACCTAGACGACTACTTTACCTAGACAATTACTTTACCTAGACAATAACTTTACCTTGACAATTTCTTTACCTAGACGACTACTTTACATAGACGACTACTTTACCTAGACAATTACTTTACCTAGACGACTACTTTACCTAGACAATTACTTTACCTAGACGACTACTTTACCTAGACAATTACTTTACCTAGACGACTACTTTACCTAGACGAGTACTTTACCTAGACAACTACTTTACCTAGACAATTACTTTACCTAGACGACTACTTTTCCTAGACAATTACTTTACCTAGACGACTACTTTACCTAGACAACTACTTTACCTAGACGACTACTTTACTTAGACAACTACTTTACCTAGACAATTACTTCACCTAGACAATTACTTTACCTAGACGACTACTTAACCTAGACAATTACTTTACCTAGACAATAACTTTACCTTGACAATTACTTTACCTAGACGACTACTTTACCTAGACGACTACTTTACCTAGACAATTACTTTACCTAGACGACTACTTTACCTAGACAATTACTTTACTTAGACGACTACTTTACCTAGACAATTACTTTACCTAGACGACTACTTTACCTAGACGACTACTTTACCTAGACGATTACTTTACCTAGACGACTACTTTACCTACACGATTACTTTACCTAGACGACTACTTTACTTAGACGATTATTTTACCGAGTTGACTACTTTACCTAGACGACTACTTTACCTAGACGACTACTCTACCTAGACAATTACTTTACTTAGACAATTACTTTACGTAGACGACTTCTTAATCTAGACGACTACTTTACCTAGACGACTACTTTACCTAGACGACTACTTTACCTAGACGATTACTTTACCTAGACGACTACTTTACTTAGACGATTATTTTACCGAGACGACTACTTTACCTAGACAATTACTTTACGTAGACGACTACTTAATCTAGACGACTACTTTACCTAGACGACTACTTTACCTAGACGACTACTTAATCTAGACGACTACTTAATCTAGACGACTACTTTACCTAGACAATTACTTTACCTAGACGACTACTTAATCTAGACGACTACTTTACCTAGACAACTACTTTACCTAGACAATTACTTTACCTAGACGACTACTTTACCTAGACGACTACTTTACCTAGACAATTACTTTACCTAGACAATTACTTTACCTAGACGACTACTTTACCTAGACAATTACTTTACCTAGACAACTACTTTACCTAGACGATTACTTTATAAACATAATATAAATTTTTAAAAAAAGGTAAAAAGATTTTGTGACGATACAAAATATCGTTGTAATCATAATAGTATTGAGTAGATATGCTCCTGTACTTGGTATCATTACAGTGGATGTCAGGTGTAGATCCACCCATGGGGTTTGTTTACATTGTGACGCCGGGTGAGCTATTGTATCCTCCTACGGTGTGTAGTGAAGCATGTTTAGCTATTCCTCGTCCTCCAGTGATAATGATACTTGTAAGAAACGTACTTTATTTGTCGCCATGGAGGCGAGGATTAGTGATTTAGAAGTAGCTAAAGTTTCAGTGTTATAACTTCACCTTTATCTTTAGTTCTCCCTTTTCTGTCTACACACTGTGTCTGCTTGTAAGTACTCTGTGATTGTGCGCTGCCGAACATGCTCCTCTGCTTGTAAAACCAGCAATGTCACCACGTGACGACGACGGGGGTAGATTGCCAGTATTTTTCAGAGGCGGTATAGTACCGAATATGATTCATTAGTATCGCGGTGCTATATTAGTACCGGTATACCGTAGAACCCTAGTAAGCACGAAAGGTCGGAACACGGGGATGGCCTGTATTGATAGTAGCTTCCCGCGTAGGAAACACTTGCTTACTTCCCTTTGACTGCACCCACCTATATCTACCTCCAGATTATTTGGCACCAAAGCCAGCAGCAAGGCCAGCTCGCCGGGCACGCCCGACTCTGGCAAGTGCCCCTCGACCCTGGGCAGCCCGCACGGTGCGCTGGCGAGGCAGGCCAGTCTGGAATCGCCCTCTTCCGGCACCGGGAGCCTGGGCAGCGCCAGCGGGCCGAGCGGCGGCAGCAGCCCACTGTACGGTAAAACTCCCGACCCGTGCACCGAGTCCCCGGCCTCCAGCCCGGCCTCTGGCCTCTCGCTGCCTTCCAACGCTCGGCCCTGGCCCGCCTGTAGCTCGTCGGCCGGCAGCAAGGACACTCTGAGCTGCCAGAGCATGAGCAGTCTGCACACC